>NC_068355.1:80040390-80192890 GCF_020536995.1 Dreissena polymorpha | reverse complement strand
AGATGGTAAAAACCTTAAAAAATCTTTTTGTCAGAAACCGCTCATCAGATTTTCAAAAAATTTCACAGGGATGACCTTTGAAGGCTCCCCTGAAAAAGTTGTTCAAAGAAATTTGATTCGTCAAAAAACATGGCTGCAGGAGCTGTTGAACTTTGCATGTTTATTCGTTTTTGCCTATTTTGTGAAAACTTTCATTTGAATGATAATTTAAGAATGCATACACGGCCAACAGGGCACACTCTGAACAATATTACTGAAGCAACTGGTCTGTAATCCTAAATCTATAATTATCAGTCCAATGAAACATCATCCTTTTAGTAAAATAACGTGAATCAGTAAAAATATTATCAGAATATGAGATTTTTTGTATATTTTGTATGTTAAATATTGTGTTAATGTTTAATTTTGTTAATTAATGTAAATATAAGCAGGACAGGGGAGGTAATACACTACAGGGGAAACAAATGCAATAAGTTTAAATTTGTTGTTACAGATTTGCCTCCCTTGTAATATATTTAAATTTTACCAAATGTAAGGCTAACTGCATTTTTAGCTCACCTGAGCAATAGCTCGAGGTGAGCTATTGTGATCACTCAGCGTCCGGCGTCCGTCCGTCCGTCCGTCTGTCTGTCTGTAAACAATTTGTAAACATCTTCTTCTACTAAACCATTGAGCCAATTTCAACTAAATTTCATGTGGAGCATCCCTAGGTCATGGGACAAAAGAATTGTTTAAAAAAATTTGATCGCATAACCAAGATGGCCGCCATGACCATATATGGTAAAAACCTTAAAAAATCTTCTTGTCAGAAACCGCTCATCAGATTTTCAAAAAATTTCACAGGGATGACCTTTGAAGGCTCCCCTGAAAAAGTTGTTCATAGAAATTTGATTTGTCAAAAAAATGGCCACTATTACTACTACTACTACTACTACTACTACTACTACTACTACTACTACTACTACTACTACTATTACTACTATTACTACGCCACCACCACCACCACAACCACCACCACCATTCACAGTGACAACAAACGTATTCACACAATGGCTGCTACTACAACTTAAAGCCCATATAGGGGGGCATGCATGTTTTACAAACAGCCCTTGTTTCTATGGGATTTTAACCACAACTGTTCATGTTTATCTCCGACACATATTTTTAGGTCACCTGTCATGAAGTGACACGGAGAGCTTATGTGATCGTGTGATGTCCGGCGTCCGTTGTGCGTGCCTGCGTGTGTACGTGCGTCCGTCCGTCAACAATTTGTTTGTGTAGACAGTAGAGGTCACAGTTTGCATCCAATCTTGATGAAATTTGGTCAAAATGTTTATCTTGATGAAATCCAGTTTGGGATTGTATTTGGGTCATCTGGGGTCAAAAACAAGGTCACTAGGTCAAATAATAGAACAACCTTCTGTAGACAATAGAGGTCACAGTTTTCATCCAATCTTTATGAAATTTGGTCAGAATGTTTATCTTGATGAAATCTGGGTTGGGATTTTATTTGGGTCATCTGGGGTCAAAAACTAGGTCACTAGGTCAAATAATAGAAAAACCTTGTGTAGACATTAGAGATCACAGTTTTCATCCAACCTTTATGAAATTTGGTCAGAATTCTTGATGAAATCTGGGTGGGATTGTATTTGGGTCATCTGGGGTAAAAATCTAGGTCAAATAAATAGAAAAACCTTGTGTTGACAATAGAGGTCACAGTTTTTATCCAATATTTATGAACTGTTGTCAGAATGTTTATCTTGATATAATCTGGATTGGGATTGTATTTGGGTCATCTATAGTCAGGAACTAGGTCACTAGGTCAAATCATAGAAAAACATTATGTAGACAATAGAGGTCATAGTTTTCATCTGATCTTAATGAGTCAGGTGAGCGATTCAGGGCCATCATGGCCCTCTTGCTGTAATGCATACCACTACTACTACTACTACTACTACTACTACTACTACTTCTACTACTACTACTACTTCTACTACTACTACTACTGCTACTACTGCTGCTGCTGCTGCAGCAGCTGCTGCTGCTGCTGCTGCTACTACTACTACTACTACTACTACTACTGCTCTACTACTACTACTACTACTACTACTACTACTACTACTACTACTACTACTACTACTACTTCTACTACTGCTCTACTTCTACTACTACTACTACTACTACTACTGCTACTACTACAACTACTACTTCTACTACTACTACTACTACTACTACTACTACTACTACTACTACTACTACTACTACTACTACTACTACTATTTCTTCTGCTACCACCACCACAACCTACTACTACTTCCACTCTATTACTACTACTACTACTACTACTACTTCTACTACTACTACTACTACTACTACTACTACTACTACTACTACTACTACTACTACTACTACTACTACTATTTCTTCTGCCACCACCACCACCACCACCACCACCACCACCATTCACAGTGACAAAAAACGTATTCACACAATGGCTGCTACTACAACTTATAGCCCATATAGGGGGGCATGCATGTTTTACAAACAGCCCTTGTTATTTTGAACTCCACCTTCCCAGAATAGTTTAGTTCCTTTGGGTCTCAGGTGAGCGCCTTAGGGCCCATGGCCCTCTTGTTTGACTTAGTAACTTTGAATATATGGTTACATTTTGTGTTTAGATCCACTTTACTTCTAAAGTATCAAGGCTATTGCTTTCAAACTTCAAATACTTTCTTGCTATCATGAGGGAACTGTACCTGGCAAGTTGAATTTTACCTTGACCTTTGAATGACCTAGACTCTCAAGGTCAAATTATTAAATATTGCTAAAATTGCCACAACTTCTTTATTTATGATTAGATTCGATTGATACTTTGACAAAACAACTCTTACCTGACATACCACAATTGACTCCGTCCAAACCATCCCCCACGCCCGCCCCCCCCCCCCCCACTGAAATCCCTCCTCAATCTCCCCCATTATTTTTTTCATAAATTAAAGATCATCTAATAAATGACCCCCACCCCCAAACAATAATTGTTATGCCCCCCAGTAGGGTTGCATATAGCAGTTGAACTGTCCGTCAGTATGTCAGTCAGTCTGTCTGTCCGTCGGAAAAAAACTTTAACATTGGCCATAACTTTTTCACTTTTTAAGATAGCAACTTGATATTTGGCATGCATGTGTATCTCATGGAGCTGCACATTTTGAGTGGTGAAAGGTCAAGGTCATCCTTCAAGGTCAAATGTCAAATTTATGGTGTCTGTCCATCCGAAGACTTTAACATTGGCCATAACTTTTTCAATATTGAAGATAGCAACTTGATATTTGGCATGCATGTGTATCTCATGGAGCTGAACATTTTGAGTGGTGAAAGGTGAAGGTGAAGGTCATCCTTCAAGGTCAAATGTCAAATATATGGGGTCTGTCCGTCCGAAAACTTTAACATTGGCCATAACTTTCTTAATATTGAAGATAGCAACTTGATATTTGGCATGCATGTGTATCTCATGAAGCTGCACATTTTGAGTGGTGGAAGTTCAAGGTGAAGGTCATCCTTCAAGGTCAAAAAAATACATTCAAAGCGGCGTTCTTATGAAGCTGCACATTTTGAGTGGTGGAAGTTCAAGGTCATCCTTCAAGGTCAAAAAACAAATAAAAATGTCAAAGCGGCATTATCATGAAGCTGCACATTTTGAGTTGTGGAAGTTCAAGGTCAAGGTCATTCTTCAAGGTCAAGGTCATCCTTCAAGGTCAAAGGTAAAAAAAATAATTCAAAGCCGAGTTATCATGAAGCTGTACATTTTGAGTGGTGTAGGTTCAAGGTCAAGGTCATCCTTCAAGGTCAAGGTCATCCTTCAAGATCAAAGGTCAAACAAAGTATAAAAAAATCAAAGCCATATGAATGTTTAAATTTATGCAAAATTGAATGCTGCTAGCAGCTTATGCAACATGACATTTAAGTGACATAGGTGTAATGATAAAACAATATTGGTTGGTCAAGGGTGCTCAATCTCAGATATTTTAACTAGAAATGGCGCGGCAGAGGCCGACGCGTATCCCCACGCCGAATGTTTGACCTAGGTGTGCCCCAGGGTTGGTAATGGGGCCATGCATAGCTGAGATTGACCGTATTGTCATAAGAGAAGTTCATCATCAATTAGAAGTGAATTGGTGTAGAAATGAAGAAGTTATAGTAAAAGGCAATTTTGGGTGGGTGTGACATATGTGGGCAGGGCGCCCCAGGGTTGGTAATTGTGCCATGCATAGTTGAGATTGACCATATTGTCATAAGAGAAGTTCAGTATCAATTTGAAGTGAATCGGTGTAGAAAAGAAGAAATTATAGTAAAAGGCAATTTTGGGTGGGTGTGGTCTATGTGGGCGGGGCCCCAGGGTTGGTAATGGGGCCATGCATAGTTGAGATTGACCGTATTGTCATAAGAGAGGTTCAGTATCAATTTGAAGTGAATCGGTGTAGAAATGAAGAAATTATAGTAAAAGGCAATTTTGGGTGGGTGTGGTCTATGTGGGCGGGGCGCCCCAGGGTTGGTAATGGGGCCATGCATAGTTGAGATTGACTGTATAGTCATAAGAGAAGTTCAATATCAATTGAAGTGAATCGGTGTAGAAATGAAGAAATTATAGTAAAGGCAATTTTGGGTGGGTGTGGTCTATGTGGGCGGGGCCCCAGGGTTGGTTATGGGGCCATGCATAGTTGAGATTGACCCTAATGTCATAAGAGAAGTTCAGTATCAATTTGAAGTGAATCCGTGTAGAAATGAAAAAATTATAGTAAATGGAATTTTTTGGTGGGTGTGGCCTATGTGGGCGGGCGCCCCAGGGTTGGGATTGGGGCCATGCATAGTTGAGATTGACCCTAATGTCATAACAAAAGTTCAGTATCAATTTGAAGTGAATCCGTGTAGAAATGAAAAAATTATAGTAAATGGAAATTTTTGGTGGGTGTGGCCTATGTGGGCGGGGCGCCCCAGGGTTGGGAATGGGGCCATGCATGGTTGAGATTGACCGTATTGTTATAAGAGAGGTCCAGTATCAATTGGAAGTGAATCGGTGTAGAAATAAAGAAGTAAATGTAAAATAACCTAAAAAAATGAGTGATAATTTCTGACGCGGCCCCACCCCAACCGCTATAACTTTTGACCCAGGGGTCAGATCAAAATTCCAAATAGTGCAGGGTCGCACATATGCTCATAGCTACCATGTGTGTAAGTTTCAAGGTTCTAGTGCTTTTAGTGTAGGAGGAGATAGTGGCCAGGACGGACAGACAGACAGACGGACGGACGGACGGCGGAGATAACCACAATATCCCCACCTTTTTTTCAAAAAGCGTGGGGATAATTAAATAATGTTTTTTTTGTGCCTCACGACTAGCTTAAGGCATGCCTACTGGCATTTTGTTAGTCAGAGACTTCAATACTTGGTGTTTTCCTACCTGTATTGCTGTTTAACAGGTACTGTACACTGGAACATTATGGTGAAGTGTTTTATTTGGTAAACACAGGTTTTGTTTACTACACAATCTAGATCATAAAAAGAAAAATAGATGAGCGGTCTGCACCCGCAAGACGGTGCTCTTGTTAAACTTAAGGACTGAGTAATAATATGAATAGATCATATAAATAAAAATGTTTTAAACCATTTGAAAATTGAATCTTAACCGTAGGTTTCGTAAAAGGCATATGTACCATAGATGTATAACATGAAGCACACTAATAAAAAGATTTATACATAGAATATGTTAAATGTTAACATTTATCAATTTAAAGCAATTGATGACATACTTTAAAACATTAATGTACCAAAATGTGTAAAAGGTCTCTTTAAATGAGTAAATACACCTCAGAGTTAAATAAGCTACACAGCCAAGAATATTGCTGCTTAACTAGTTGTTATTTGTATGGTGTTTGTCTATGGTACAGATAATACCTGTAAAACCAATGGACATGGATACAGTATGGTGTTAGTATACGGTATACATAGACCTGTTATACCAAATGACATGGATACACAGGGTTCGCACAGGGCTTGAAAAGTGCTTGAAAACGAGTCCAAGGCTTGAAAAGCCCTTGAACAAAGGTTGGCCTTGAAAAAGTGCTTGAAAAGTGCTTATTTCATGTAAAAAAGCCTTGAAAATGTTTATTTATGCTCAAATTACTTTTATCATGGCTTTAATTATTTTACTTAAATCGTTCTTAAGGGAAATATTATGAAAATTTATCATAAATTCCTTTGCGCAAAAAAAGTTGAATACGAAATATAAGTTTCGTACACTATTTAGTACGAAACGTTGTGTACATGTCACAGATTATGTGTACTACGTCAGAGATTCTCCATTGTGATCAATTTTTGCTAGTGAAAACGCAGGGATGGGGAAGTGTCGTTTCAAACCAGGGTGGTTAACTGAATAAGAGGAGAGAGCTGGAAGAACTGGAAAAGGAAATCAATTCTGTTAAAGACAAAATGTTATAGTAACTGACTGCTGTTCAAATGTAATGAACTAGTCTGTTTGATGTGAGCATAGAAAGAGACAATGTGTTTGTTTGTAATAACTTTTAAAAGTAAATACAGTACAGCCAATGCGGAACAAACGTATTTCGCGATCCGCGGCGGCAAGGGAAACAAGTGGATGCCGCGTCAGTAGGCGGCGGCAAGTCGCATTTCGCCGCGAAACTTCGCATCTGTCCGCCGAGGCATGCCGCGATCCGCGACATGATGCCGAGTCGATGCGCATCATGAAATAAAAAATCTTTTTAAATTTTTTAGTTACATGTAGTTAACAAATTTTGAAAGAACAATTAGAATAATAATTAAAATTATAATAAATGTATTGTGCGCGGATTGTATTAGCATATACATGTAAACATAGTTAATGTGTCTGGCCAATTAAGTTTGTTTCCCGCCCGTAGTGTATGTATTTCACACATAAACAATGTCACATAATTATGTTTTTGCACATACAAGTGGTCAAGGCTCCAGCATATGGTGGATTTATAAATTAATTGCATGTTGATTTTGCTATTATATTTAAGCTGAGAAAATTAGCAGTTTGAAGCCACATCAATAATCAAGACGGTGACGACGTATTTGTTGTTTTGTTAATTATCAGCTTATTATAACTATTGTTTGAATATGTGTATGTAAACACGTTTGATTTTGTTCATATTATACAGTTAATATCGCTACTAATTACCCGATAATTCTGTATATTCCAGTTTAAAAGCAAATGCTGGTAAATATTTACGATACACAAACATTCTCGATATTTCCTTAAGTATCAAATACATTTTGGCATGTGTTACTATTCATAGAGATGATGAAATAACGTCTAATCGGGGCTTTTTTTTCAACTGAACACGCGATTTACGCTTGACGTGATGTTCATGTATTTATACAACACAAAATACACCCAAACTTTCCAAACAACGTTCTACATGTCTGCATAATTTTCGCGCGCTTTTTATGAAACAAAGGATATTTTAGCACTGTTTATTTGACGCTAGAATTTGCCAAAGGTCGCGTTAGCATTAAAATTCTGAAGTGTGTTTCGGATTACAAATTTAATAATGATAATCGAACGAAACATTAACAGTTGCGCGTAATTAATTCTACGATTCACATACATGTATGTACATGTAGGTGGATATCTTTTCACTCGCTCTGACGCGTACGTATGCGGCGGATTTACTCCGCTAAATTACGCGAGGTTAATACAGACTCTGCGTCGTTGCGCGGATCGATGCTGATTGCCACGGCGATACGCCGCGTGAACACACGATTCGGCGGCCGCATACTAATAATCTGGCCGTGGCGTAGCCGCGGATTATGTTTGTGCCGCGTTGGCTGTACTGTACATATGTGAGACTCATTGAGTTAAGGATGGATAACATGTATGAGTTATTGTGGAATAAGTGTAATGTGTTTGAGCAAATAAAAAACGATATTTACTATGTTAATCTGGTTTGAAAATGCAGTTTTTAAAGGAAACTAACGTACAGTTCTCGGCCTTGAAAATGAAAATTTGGCCTTGAAAAGTCCTTGAAAAGTGCTTGAATTTAGGTTTGAGATTTCTGTTTGAACCATGATACAGTATGTTAGTTTAGGGTGCACATTATGCCTGTTACATACATGTACCATTGGACATGGATACAATATGGTGTTAGTATGCACTACACATTATACCTGTTATACCAATTAACATGGATATAGTATTTTAGTTTATGGTGCACATTTTACCTGTTATACCAATTGACATGTATACAATATGGTGTTAGTATAGGGTACACATTAGACCTGTTTTCCAATTAACAAGGTTACAGTAGTTTGATTCAGTAAGGTGTACTTATATAGTACTTATTATTTTATGCTTTCCGGTGGTTTATAGATAAATATCAGTGAAATAAAACTGGTATTCCACTGTTTTAAACAGTGAAAAATAACAGTGAAAAATATTGATATTTGTCACTGTTTTACTGTGAAATGACGTCATTTTTTTAACGAAATGACGTCATAAATCCAGCGAAAGTATCCAGTTTAACTCATTTACAATGTAAATAAACGATGAAAAAAGCATAAAATAAAAAGAAAATTTGTTGGATTTGATGGAATATCGATTTTAATTCACTCGAGATCATAGAAAATATATATTTTCACTCGTGGCGAAAATATTGTTTTCTATGATCACTCGTGAAATAAAATCGATATTACACCGAATCCAACAAATATCCTCTATTTATACCTGTGAAACACTGTTGAAATGGAAACAGTATTTTTATTCAGAGTACTGTTTATCTAGGACTGAAAATAAGAAAAAATAACAAGATCTTAGAATCGTTTAAAAATTACGCACAGGAATATGTAAAATTGCTTTTCATAGATTCATGCTTTCTTATGAAAACAGAACAAAAAACTTGTGTTTATCATTTTGAAGAGAAGAAATGATTAAGGTTGATTAATTTCTGAATTATCAATGCAAACAGAATCTCCTGATAAGATCCAAAGTGTTTTGATAGTAAAATATTAGTTCTCAAATACAAAACATTCGGTCTTACTCTAAGAAGCCAACCATTTAGCAATAACGTTCTAAATCAGCCAAATATCAAGTCTTCGTCAGCCTGACTAGACCACTAGTATTTATGCCCCTGTGATCTAACTCCAACACATAACAATTTAGAGGCTGAAGTGATGTATAAAAAAAGTTAAACTAATGTTTTTTTAACTGGATTTCCTTTACTACTTTTCAGATGCCTTACTAGCTGACTTGCAGTCAACCACTGCCCATATCTCCTATAGCAACCAGGGCCCACCCCTGGCGCGCGGGACTGTTCAGCCAAGTGCGAAACCCAGCTACCTAGTGGCACCCAATCCAGGAGGGCGCACCAACAACACCCCATCACCCCTGCCGCCACCTCCCCAGGATCTCCCAGATACCATTCCACCACCACAGCAGTTTGATGATCAGGTAGTAAGGTTGCCATGATATCTTGTGTCAACTCTGTCAAATGCTGTGTCACTTGCCCCTTTTAATTCCATATAATTTGCGGTGGTACTCAAATGCTACAGTGTCTACCAGGTGAATGAAAGCAGTGAGTTTGGATTCTTTATGGCAATTTTATTCAAAATTAGATCCAAAAATTGTCAGAGGTCATCATAATTATAACAGTCCACTCACCAGATACACGCCCCTGTTATTGAAACTATGACAAATATATCTGATATTGCAGGCTGTTCTGGTTTTATGCTGTTTGCACATAGCCATCTTCACTTTGCTTTTAAGTGGGAAAGGGTTTACCAAAAATGTCTGTTTTTTTCTTACATCAATACTGCATGCTACTAAGCTTTGATAATATTATGGATGTTATGTATGATCTCCCGCAACACACCTGCATCATGTTACCTCTTTTTGACCATAACATCGACATACTTTTGGAAACTTTTTTCAAAAAGGAGCATAATGATTTATTGCATGCAGCATCTTGGCGAATGTGGATGGATTCCTTCCAATTCGGAAAAAAACTTGTATTAACCCATTTATGCCTCACGTCTAGAAAAAAGGCCTTGGCAAACAGCGTAGACCCATGATGCCGCGTCTCATCAGTGTCTGCCCTGTTTGCTTAAAGAAATTTCTGTAAGAAAAATTCTAAATATAGATATAAAGATACTAGACATCCTTAATTTTGGAAATAAATTGATTCAATTTAGAAGGATGGGAGAGTCCACTAGTCATAAATGGGTTAATGAGTATTAATAACTTGATATTTTTTATGGTTCAGCTCATACAGCAGTACAGAGGTAAGGACTGAATGTTTTGATTCTAAAAAATAAATAAATAATAATAACTGTTTTTAAAGTTACAATATACATTTTTGTCAACTCTTTGAAAACACATACTTTCTTGAGATGGTTAAAATCGTTAACCAATATCTTTACATGTTTTCAAACATTTACCCCAGAAAGAAATCTTCATCAGCAAAATACCGCAAGAAAATTATATTTGTCTGTCAAACTCAATATAATTATCAGTCTAAAGTTTGCCAGCTACATTTGATGCATTTTTAGATAATGGCACCCAACTGACTGGAAATGTGGATGAGTAACATCTTCTGATGTATTTTATAATTTACAAAACACTACAGTCAACCAAATATTGCTCATATCAAAAGGGAGCCTGGCATTTTGTTCTTTACATCAAAAGTTTTTTAAATGTTTGTGTTAAGATGGCTTTAGAAAAATAAACAACCAGATGAAGTTGTGAATACATGTACTCAGTTTTGTTTGTTGGTAGCTGTCTGTAATGATTATACTCACTTTGTCTGTTGTTTGTCTGATATTTCAAATTTCTCACACAATTTTCAGCAAATACATAGATACTTTGGTTGTTTTAAAAGGATTTTAAAAATTATATCATATTTCATCAAGGTTGTACCAAATAATAAAGGCATTTGTTGTTATTGGAACTGCTGAATCGTTTATTGCAGGAGAACCTTTGCTGATAATTACTTGGTTATTTACCACCTAACTTCTTACACATCCTTGAGAAATGTTGAAATCATCATCTTCTTGCCAGACAAAAACATGGAGTTAATTAAAATGCTTTTCAAGTCTTAACTAGAATTAATCACATGCAGTGTTCAAAAATTAAAAACAACCTGGTAAAGATGGGAACAGCAACTCTTGCATGCTTACCTGCAAATTAGAACAGTTTGGCATAGTGAAGTTGTCTTTCTTGGGGAAAAGATCAAGTTCTACATCAATGCTAAATGTTACTCATGAGTCTGTATTAAATGTTGCAATTAAATTGATTAATTGCACTTGATTCTACCAGATTTTCATTGGGCAATAGTAGTGTGTATATTGTTGATTACCTCACATACATTTGATATTCCATGACCATTTTGCTGTAAGTGCAGATTGTTAACCCTTTGCATGCTGGGAAATTTGTCGTCTGCTAAAATGTCGTCTGTTGAATTTCTAAAATTAGCATTTTCTTCGATTTTTTTTCAAAGAATACTATCAGAATAGCAAACAGTTTGGATCCAGATGAGACGCCACGTTCTGTGGCGTCTCATCTGGATCCAAACTGTTTGCAAAGGCTTTCAAAATTTGGTTCCCGCACTGAAAGAGTTAATATTATATCAGTGAAATTCCAGGAAGCTCAGTTGCAGCAAAAGAAGCCTTTGTGTGTGCTCAATATAACTAAAAATCAAATCTAAAATGTTTATAAGAGTCACTGTATCAATGATACTCTGATCTTTATTTCAGCCCCTCTACGAACCTCAGAACGTGCGTCGGGACCTGAACAATCGGCTCTCTAGTTCATCTCGGTCATCCCAGGGTTCCCAGGGAGAAATACCATACCATTCCAGGGATCAGTACTCCCAAAATACACAGTATCAGGTAATATCTCCAGGGTTCTCAGCGAGAAATACCATACCATTCCAGGGATCAGTACTCCCAAAATACACAGTATCAGGTAATATCTCCGGATTCAGGTTTTTGCCACTGATTGTTAAGATTCATGGAACTTATATAGTGAACCTGAGAACGGGTTGCAGGATCAGGTGACTTTGTTAGGGGCCCAATTAAATGTTAATGGAAGTAAATACACTGGTAAGTGCTGCTTGTTTCCAAATAACTTTAAAAAACTGATTTTCTTAAGAATTTCAACTAGTGCATAAAAGACAGATTTTTATGCTGCTTATGGCAATGTGCAATACACCAGAATTATTTTATTTAATAAGGATGACTTTGTGTTCTTGTTTAAAAAGTCCTTGTTTACTGCATGTTAAAGCTTCAACCAACGTAAAATTTTGTCAAAGATTTCAGACGTATTCAAGGATTTATTCTTATACCTTAGACATTGGCACAAACTTCAAGAAAAACTTTTTATGCACTAACAAGTTTTGCAAGTGTATTTCAATGAAACATTTCTTACAGCAGCGACCGGGGTCAAGGTCATCTCAGGGTTCTGGTTCTGGCGAGGGATCTTACTACGGTCGAGAACCCAGCCAGCACTATCAACAGCAGCAACAACAGTTTCAGCATTACACGCCCCAGCAACAACAGCATAATCATCAAGATCAAACAGGAATGTCTATGATCAGCAACAACTTGTCAGAGCTTGACCAGCTCCTGTCTGACCTGAACTCCGCTCAGTTCATGGCAGAGGTGGACAAGAAACATGCTCAAATTGGTAGGTAATGCTTGGGTTGTCAAGAACATTATAAATATTTTTTATGGGCGCTGAACATCATCCCTTACTCACATAACTACGTTAAAAATCCTGGTTATTAGATTGTGGTAGGAAGGCTTATAGGTATGTCTGCTTTAAAGAGGTGTTTTCTAGTTAATAACTTCGGTTTGCATTAACCAGTCTTCATAAAACTGGTATTACGCAAGCTTGCATGAAGACCTTATTTGGGATTGTATTTAGGGCTAGTCGGTTGAAGGTCACTGTTACTTAAAATTGAAAAACAGTTTATACTGAAAAATCTAATTGTTTATGTGTAGGTTGCATGCATGCAAACCTACAATGAACTGCGTTTGACGATTGTTGGGTCAAGGTCAAAACATTGTTTCTAAAACATTTAAAGAAAAAGGTAAAACAGGTGGTTTCTGGTTAATAACTTAAGTTTGCAGCAACCAATCATGTTGAAACGTTGATATAGCAAGCTTGCAATTTGATACACCAAACTTGCAAAAGAACTAGATTGTGTGTTTATTGGGATAATCAGGTCAAGTTAACTTAACTGTTTCTTGAAATAGAAAAATTATGTTTACTCTACAATATGAGTTTGGATCAGTCTGTGCAATCGCTGGTCTGCCAGTCCTGACTGGCAAAATTACATTCTTATGGTATTTTTATGCCCCCAGTAGGGTGGCATAATTCAGTTGAAATGTCCGTCAGTCTGTGCGTCCTTGCGAAAACTTAAACGTTGCCCATAACTTTTGCACTATTGAAGATAGCAACTTGATATTTGGCATGCAGGTGTATCTCATGGAGCTGTACATTTTGAGTGGTGAAAGGTCAAGGTCATCCTTCAAGGTCAAATATATGGCGTCAAAGCAGCGCAGTAGGGGGCATTGTATTTGTAACAAATGCATCTCTTGTTTGTTGATAGTTCTGTCCAGGCAATTAGTAAAGCATTATGCACCATCTGTCTAAACAATTACTTTGTATTTCAGTTTACATATATGTTATTAAAATGCAGACCAATGCACTAAAATGTATTTGTTTGATTTTCTGATAAAGTGTATACATGTAATTGTCCATGTAAATTTTAATTTACTTAAATAATGATTTGCGCTTATAATTAAATAAAATTAAATAAAAGCAGTTATAGATTTGAATGTATTGTGTTACATGATTTACGCATGTTCAGTTGGAATGTTCCTGTCTCGATTTGACATAAAATACAGCATTTCCTGCTGTTCACTTTATATTGTCACGAGCCTGTTATACCAGCATGTAAGTTTCTGAAAAATAGTGAAAGTTTGCAATTATAAATAAATGTCTGAAACACATTAATCGTGAATATTTACAAGAATATCTTTTTAAAATGTAAATATTTTGCATTATAGAAAGGAGTTATATGTAGTTACTAGGTTGAGTTATGGTTCAGTATTTAGTTAGAAAACATAAATGATTAAGCGTAAACTGGTACATGTCTTTTTTGGTACTACAATTTTTTGCTTGAACCATTTTGTTTTTTTAGTTAATTTTGCGAAGACCCATTTGAATGAGAAAGTTGCACTGAAATGTTTGTGTTGGTATCTTTAACCCGTTCAGTGTGGGAACCGAATTTTGAAGGCCTTTGCAAACAGTTTGGATCCAGATGAGATGCCACAGAACGTGGCGTCTCCTCAGGATCCAAACTGTTTGCTATTCTGATAGTATTCTTTGAAAAAAATCGAAGAAAATGTTAATTAAAAAAATTCTGCAGACGACATTTTAGCAGAAGACAAATTTCCCAGCATGCAAATGGTTAATGCAGACTGAGCTTGGTATTGTGTAGGTAGCTTTCATTTGGGGCCAGTTGTGTCAGAGACAAGGTCATTGTTTGTTGCCTTTTCTCTATTGTGCGGTAACATGAGCCTTGTGAAACACTTCAGAGTCCTCATTTATTGCGCAATCTTCTTTAAACATTGTCAGAACATTTTGACCCAATAATATCTCAGCTGAGTTTGAAATTAGGCCTTACAGGCTTTAAGGGGCCTTTTCACAGATTTTGGCATGTATTAAAGTTAACTGTTTGTAATAAAATGTTTTTTATTGATAAATGTAAAATTTGATCCAAGAAAATCATTAAAAAAAACAGAAAACAAAATAAAGAAAGAAAAAAAAATAACCCTCAACTGGGCTCAAACTACTGACACCTGGAGTATAAGTCCATCGCTTAGAACACTCGGCCATCTATCGCTATTACAATGAGTGATGTATTTTATTTGTTATACGTAGATTTCCACATATAGCGCGCTCCCGTGTATAGCACGCAGGCTGTTTTTTAAATGAAAAAATGGAGAAAAAAATATTAAAAGACAATGAAACCAACAAATCAGACCAAAAATGGCTGCCATTTTACTATTGCACAATCCAATAATCCGGGGCATTGGAAAGCTTAATTAAGCATTCAAAATAGGAAGCGTCATTATGATGAGGAGCATGGGTTGCATAGCACTATACTTTTCTGACAATTTTGTAATTTTCTAGCAAAAGATTAACAGTCCACGTGCATTTCTTGAAAAACGTGAGAAAATAAGAATGAGTGTTCTGTGTGTGATTTTTCCTCAGGGGAATAAATGGGCATTACCGGTAAATTTGAATGTTGCATGGGAGACAGGGACACAGTTGTTGAGGTACACCACTGTTTAACGTTCAATATTTATACACACAAAATGCAATTGCATATCTTCACGTTCTCAAGTGTCAATTAGTGTCTCAAATGTCAATTAGCATCTTAACAAGTCGTGGCACATATTGCTCAATAACATCTGCCAATGACGAAGTGCAATGTGACCCCCTTTCACACCTACCGTTACCCGCAAAAAAGACCTCGTTCGCACCTACCCTTGCCTGCTCTCCGGAATGTCGACAACAATCCCCATCGGAATTCATCAATGAAGAAGTGTAAAAACACAAACAAAGAAATGTCCATAAGTTTATTCAAACAAATTTATTTTTGACCAAAACTTCTTCTACCGCATTTATATCTACCAGTAGCGACTTCTTGTTGTTTTGAAAATGGCCCCTCAGTCTGTACGATTATAGGGTGGTAGTTTTCTGGAAAAAAAACATGGCAGCCATATTGATTATTTAAGATTACACAACATATTTTTTACCAATTTAGCAGCCAGGATAGCGTTGTATCAATGTGTAGCGCGCACCAGCTTTTTAATTTGAATTTTGGAGGTAAAACACTCTGCGCTATACGTGGAAACCTACGGTATATGAAATCCTCCTAGTATCACAAAATGACAACAACAGAACTCTTCAAATTATTCAATTGTTTTGCATTGCAACGCTTTATAATTTTCAGATTTAAAAATTGTCAAAAGATGCATATAATGGATATTTTAGAGCATGGTAAATGTTCAGTATTTCTGTTTCCTCACAAATACCATAACTTCAACGACAATTTGCGAATCTTGAACATTTTTAGCTCGACTATTATATATGAAATATATATAGTGGAGCTTTCCTACTCACCCCGGCGTAGGCGTTTCCGTTCTGTTAGCGTGCAAATGTTAAAGTTTTCGTACTACCCCAATTATTTTCATTGTCCCTTGACATATTGCTTTCATATTTATGCCCCCCTTCGAAGAAGAGGGGGTATATTGCTTTGCACATGTCGGTCTGTCCGTCCACCAGGTGGTTTCCAGATGATAACTCAAGAACGCTTGGGCCTAGGATCATGAAACTTCATAGGTAGATTGATCATGACTCGCAGATGACCTCTATTGATTTTTAGGTCACTAGGTCAAAGGTCAAGGTCACGGTGACCCGAAATAGTAATATGGTTTCCGGATGATAACTCAAGAACGCATATGCCAGGATCATAAAACTTCATAGGTAGATTGATCATGACTTACAGATGACCCCTATTGATTTTCAGGTCACTGGGTCAAAGGTCAAGGTCACGGTGACCCTAAATAGTAAAATGGTTTCCGGATGATAACTCAAAAGAACGCATACGCCTAGGATCATGAAACTTCATAGGTAGATTGATCATGACTCCCAGATGACCCCTATTGATTTTGAGGTCACAAGGTCAAAGGTCAAGGTCACGGTGACCCGAAATAGTTAAATGATTTTCAGATGATAACTCAAGAATGCTAACGCCTAGGATCATGAAACTTCATAGGTAGATTGATCATGACTCGCAGATGACCCCTATTGATTTTGAGGTCACAAGGTCAAAGGTCAAGGTCACGGTGACTCTAAATAGTAAAATGGTTTCCGGATGATAACTCAAGAACGCATACGCCTAGGATCATGAAACTTCATCGTTAGATAGATCATGACTTGCAGATGACCCCTATTGATTTTGAGGTCACTAGGTCAAAGGTCAAGGTGACCCGAAATAGTAAAATGGTTTTCGGATGATAACTCAAGAATGCATACGCCTAGAATCATGAAACTTCATAGGTACATTGATCATGACTCGCAGATGACCCCTATTGATTTTCAGGTCACTAGGTCAAAGGTCAAGGTCACAGTGACAAAAAACGTATTCACACAATGGCTGCCACTACAACGGACAGCCCATATGGGGGGCATGCATGTTTTACAAACAGCCCTTGTTTGCATACTTGTTTACCAACATGACCCTAACCTATAAACAAGAGCAGACAACTCTATCAAGCATTTTGTCATAATTATTGCCCCTTTTATACTTATAATATGCATATAATTGATAAATCTATGTTAAAGTTTGCGTACTACCCCAAATATTTCCTATATCCTTTGACACATTGCTTTTATATGTTGCATACTTGTTTACCAACATGACCCCAACCCATAAACAAGAGCAGACCACTGTATCAAGCATTTTGACATAATTATGGCCCCTTTTACACTTAGATAATTGAACATTTTGCTTAAATTGCTATAACTTCTTTATTTATGATCACATTTTATGATTACTTTGACAGAACAACACTTACCTGAATACCACAATGGATTCCACCCAAACAGTACCCCATGCCCCTACCCAGAATCCCTCCCCCCCCCCCCCACCCTCCCATTTTTTTTTTTAATCATCTAATAAATTACCACCCCAAATAATACCCCCCTCTAACCCCCCCCCACCCCCCACTCCCCCCCCCCCCCCAAAAAAAAATGTTTTTGAAAGATCATCTTATAAATTATTGAATATGAACAATTTCCCCATGATGGCTTATGTTATACTGTCAAGCACTCGAATAGTCGAGCGCGCTGTCCTCTGACAGCTCTTGTTTTTAATTTTGTCAATTAACCAAAACATAAATAGGTCCATTTGATAAGGTCACTATATCAAATTTTTGAAGGCTTGTGAACACTCTTGAATTTACAATAGTTTTGACGATCTTAACTAAAATTCCTTTGGACATTTGTTTAAATTATTTCTATAATGAGTGCGATATGGTTGCTGATAATTGTAAAGACATGGTGGCCCTGAGAGATGCAGGTTCTGTGTGGGGCTAAATTAAAACCATTTAAAGACTTTGCCATGTCACATTTTTGACAAACTCTTTTTGAAAATTGAACATAACATTCAAACAAAATGTAGTTATTTATGTTGCGTTCAAATATTATTGTGCTTTGTTCAAAAAGAGAGCTGCCAGGTGTTGGGGCAGATTTCGTTCTAAGGCTATTTTGAAACCTGGTGAACACTACTCTATCTTATGGTCTCAGTTGGTCTTCTTTTAGCCTTGTGCTGGCTGTTTGACAAATTGCATGAATTGAACACCACCAGTGCTCCAGCTAGGCCTAAATTTGAGGGCGCCCCGCCCTGCCCTCCTGAACCTCCGCCCTGCCCTCTCGAACCTCCGCCCTGCCCCCCCACCCCCCCCCCCCCAAAAAAAAAAAAATTACATATGATAATTGATGAATCTCTTATTACATTACAAGTAACTAATTTATTTCATTTTGTAGACATTATATTTAAATGGTTTAATAATAATGGGAATAATATATTCTAACAATTATTAAAAACATATAAATTAAAATGCATGTTGAAGCATTCCCGAAAAGCCCGCGCACTCGAAATTGCCCTTTTGACAAAATTCTACGCGTCGAAAGTGCCCTTTTGGCAAAAAAGCCACCCTACCCTTTTTAAATCCTAGCTGGAGCACTGCACCACTGTATTTAGTATTGCTAGCCTACAATGCGCTGTGCAAGAGGTTCATAGACACAACATGTTTATCTGCAATTGTAACCCGAGCATTCTATTATATTGTATGTCAGTAATCTGCAATTATCTGCTGCACTCAACTTAGTTCCAGTCTATTCTCACAGGTTAAACAAGTTTTCTGCAGTCCCTCAAGCTGTTTCAATCTTAATCTGGTATTCACAGGTGGTAAACAGCCACCGCCCGCTGTAGCTCCTAAACCAAGTCGAGGTGGAGGGAATATCTCAGTTGACAGCTTGCTGGATCAACTGGAAGTCAGTGCACCCACTGGGAACCAGGGGCAGATAAAGCCTGCTTACAATGGGTAGGTGTTGTTTGGTGTAAAACAGCTAAAAATACAGTGTTTTAAGGTTTACTATTTACTTAAAAGTTCAAGCTATTATACACATCGTCATCCGTGACGCAAATTGTTCGGTGCAAGTGTCTACATAATGCTGTGATTAAGATAAGCATGCAACATATCAATTAATTGATCTCTGTTTTCAGTTGACAACATTACACAAGTGTTTGAGATCATTTTGTGAGGTCACTAACTACTTTCCATGACTTACAGGCAATTTTGCAATAAAATGACCCTTTTCGTATGTTCTAATAAAATTATGGTTAATGTTTGTTACTAAATTATTTCGCTTAATCGCACTACATTGCCAGATTTTAAAAATAATGCGAGATATGCTGAATAAAACATATAAAACCTAGTCATCCTTTGAAATTATCCATGAAATTTCAAAACATGCCTGAGTGACACCTCGGAAGATGCATTGGCTCATTTATTAATGCATCTCAAAAAAGAGGTGTCGTGCATGATTAACGGCAGTGATTTATACCAAATTTAAAATATAGTTTTTTCAAATAATCACATTTGTTGTTTGAATTAAAAAAAATAATCTTCAGCTTCAAGTTTACATATACTATGTAACTACTGCAGTAATCAAAGTTTAAAAATGCTATTATGGTCATATTATCAGTGGGCTGACCTAAAATGTACATTTTATTATCAAAGAACAATTAAAGACTTTGGCGCTGTTTTGTGACAGCCTTCGTTTGTCCAGTGTTTGCTCTAAAGTTACTTACCTATTTACTATTGCAATAAATTGTGTGTATCCCAATCACATTAGATAACTGTCGATGCAGAAGATTTTTATCCATTGATGTGCATGACAGCACACAGAACCAGCATCATGTGGGTCAGCCAGGTGGGCATGTCCAGGTGGGTCAGCCAGGTGGGCATGTCCAGCAGAACACGTATGCAGAGGCCCAGCAAGGGGTGCAGAGTACCAGTGCTGCAACACAGGAACTGGATGATCTGATGGCAACACTCTCCGACTTCAAGGTGTGTATATAAGTCGCGTTCTGAGAAAACTGGGCATAATGCATGTGAGTAAAGTGTCGTCCCAGATTAGCCTGTGCAGTCCGCACAGGCTTATCAGGGACGACACTTTCCGCTTTAAATGAAGTCTCTTCTAAGCAAAAATCTTATTAAGGCAGAAAGTGTCGTCCCTGATTAGCCTGTGTGGACTGCACTGGCTGATCTGGGACGACACTAAACGCTAAACATTGTACCTTAAAAAAGATAACTCTTCAAAATCCATCAAATAATCACAATTTGGGTTGTGTTAATTGTGTGGTTTCAATAAATAGCGGGTGTTGCCTGTAGAAAAATGAGCAAGTACATGAAGAATGTATTTCAGTCACACCAAGCAGTTGCAAACATAGACATAATTTAACATTTTTCTATTGTCATGTTAGTTTTCACTAAAATTATGCACAAAAGTAGTCATGTTTTGTTTCTTACAAATTAATGTTCTTTTATCATTAATCGAATTAACATTAGTCTTCCTTGATTAGGGTGTGCAGACTTGATTGAAGACTTATCTGGGACTATACTTTACATATGCTACAATATGCATGAAATTCCTAGAGACCTATTCATATGTAATATATTGCTCTGTTTGCAGATGAAGGACAAGGTGGCGGGCAGTCAGGTACGAAGGTCCCCGTCCCCGGGCAGCGAGCCCTCGTATGCTAAGCCACAGAAGAGCCGCAACCTGTCACAGTCCAGCAGCAACAACAGCAGCACTCAGGTAGGGTGTGAGGGGAGCAATGAGCCAACAAATGCGCCTGGCTCTGGGAAAAGGGGGTTTAATTCATTGCGCGTATATTGTCGTCCAAGATTAGCCTGTACAGTTCACACAGGCTAATCAGGGACAAAACTTATAACTTTTTAGCTCACCTGATTGCTCAGGTGAGCTTTTGTGATCGGTCTTTGTCTGTCGTATGTCCGTCCATCTGTCGTCCACATTTGGTTTGTAAATACTCTAGAGGCCACATTTCTTGTCCGATCTTCATGAAACTTAGTCAGGAGATTTGTCCCAATATTACCTCAATCAAGTTCGAAACTGGGTCATGCTTGGTTTAAGAACTAGGTCAGTAGGTAAAAAAAATGACAAACCTTGTAAACACTGTAGAAGTCACATTTTATACCCAATCTTCATGTAACTTTGTCAAAATGTTTGTCTTAATGATATGTTGGTTGAGTTCAAAAGTGGTTCTGGTCCGTTGAAAAACATGGCCGCCAGTGCGCGGGGAAGTTTTCCTAATTTGGCTATAGAGAAACCTTGTAAACACTCTAGAGGCCACATTTTTTGTCCGATCTTCATGAAACTTGGGCAGAAGATTTTTCCTTATGAAATCTTGATTGAGTTCGAAACTGGGTCATGCTGGGTCAAAAGCTAGGTCACTAGGTCAACAAAAAGAAAAACCTTGTTAACACTGTAAAAGTCACACTTCATGTCCAATCTTAATGTAACGTTGTCAAAATGTTTGTCTTAATGATATGTTGGTTGAGTTCAAAAGTGGTTCTGGTCCGTTGAAAAACATGGCCGCCAGTGGGCGGGGCAGTTTTCCTTATTTGTCCGATCTTCATGAAACTTGGTCAGAATATTTGTCCCAATGATACCTTGATTGAATTCGAAACTGGGTCATGGTAGGTCAAAACTAGGTCACTAGGTCAAAAAAAAAAGAAAAACCTTGTAAACACTGGAGAAGTCATATTTCCTGTCCAATCTTCATGTAAGTTTGTCAAAATGTTTGTCTTAATGATATGTTGATTCAGTTTAAAAGTGGTTACGGTACATTGTAAAACATGGCCGCCAGTCGGCAGGGCAGTTTTCCTTATTTGGCTTTAGAGAAACCTTGTGAACAATCTAGAAGTCACAATTTTTACCCATTCATCATGAAACTTGGTCAAAACATTTGTTTTATTGAAATGTCGGACGAGTTCGAAAATGGTCCAGATCGGTGAAAAAACATGACCGCCAGTTAAGGGGGATATTTCTCTATATGTATATAGTGAAAACACTCTAGAAGTCACATTTTTTGCCCAATCATCATGAAACTTGGTGAAAAGATTGGTTTTATTTATTATATCTCAGATGAGTTTGAAATTGTCCCGATTGGTAAAAAAACATGGCCGCTAGGGTTGGGTGGGGCAGTTTTTCTTATATGACTATAGAGAAACTTTGTGAATACTCTAGAAGTCACTTTTTTTAAAACTTAGTCAAGACATTGGTTTTATTGATATCTCGGACAAGTTGGAAAATGGCTCAGATCAGTGAAAAACACACACTTTTTAGCTCACCTGATAGCTCAGGTGAGGTTTCAGGATCGGTCTTTGTCAGTCGTCCGTCCGTCCACATTTGGTTTGTAAACACTCTAGCATTCACATTTCTCAAGCATTCTTTATCAATATTGGTGAGAAGCTATATGGCCACAAGATCTCTGTCAAGTTTGATAATGAGCAAAATCGCATGATAAATGCCAGAATTATTGCCCTTAGATTGTCAAAATTTTCATTAGGTGAGCGATCTAGGACCATCTTGCCACTTGTTTGGCATTTTTTGTTTTAGCGAAAATTCAGTTACGGCAGAAAGTCTCTGCACAGGCTAATCTGGGACAACACAGTAACTTAACGCTTAAGCATCAAATTCCCGCTTCACAAAGCGAGGCTCTAATGTATGCAGTATGCATGCGGCAAAGTTGCTCAGTTTATGATTAAAAGCTTTGTTTTATTTGATATTGGCATTTGGTTATGATATAATCAGGGATTGTGATATCAATTGGCTAATATTAAAACATTATGCACATATTTGTCATTTGTCATGGCAGGTAAGTTAGCACTATATTAAACAACAAAACACAGCCCTAAGACATAAGCTTTCATTGCATTTTATGGCCCTAATTGCCATCTGGTTTTGTCTGAAGTTCTCTAGACTTGATATTTAAGCTTAAATGGACTGTTTTTAACTTTGATGGGGTTTTGCTTTTCTACAAACTAGCCTTGTAAAATACAATCATCATCATTGAAAAGTCACTATCTGAAAAGTTATTAGCTCTTTTACTGAATGTTAACATTTGTGTGACTTTCATGCCTAATTATGTCACCAGGGAAGCCAGATAACCAGTAACCTGTCTGGAGGCTCCAACCAAGGGGGACAACTGGAGTCCATGCTGGGTGACCTGCAGTCCGACCTCAGCAAACAAGGAGTCAATACAAAGACCAAGGGACTGTGTGCCGCCTGCAACCAGCCGGTTGTAGGACAGGTAGGAACTGTGGTTTTGTGCTAGGGATCAAATACAAGACAAATTATACTTTGAAGTGGAAATGATTAGTGTATTTTTCAGCTTTGTTTATTACATAGTGGTTTCTAATACTCGCTCATTATTCTATTGGACTTAAATGATACACACCAGTGAATAAAAAAGTACATACATATATACATTAATACATAATATTATATGTTAGCCAGGCCTATTACAGGATTTGTTTCAAGCCTTGGTCCTGAAAAAGGTGGATCTTCGGACGGGTAATGGCCGCACCTCCCCTCTCCAACAATTTATAAATATTGTTGGATATTTTTGACAAAATACAAGATCTGTTGCATTTTGGATCTTGAATATATACATGTAATGCTGTTTCTTTGTCTGAAAATTACCCAAAGGGGTAAATACCCTTTTCTATTTATGGTTGTTAATACAAATTGATACATGTGTAATCTAAGCATATGAACAAAAGCATGCCTGTTGTTATGATTGCTCATTCATAACATCATTTCATATTTTAATTGACTTGATTTTACTTGGATTTATTGATAGTACTGTGTGACAAAACTAGTCCAGTTGGGCTACACGTTAATCGATTTTGGCTAAGATCTTACTTAAATTGTCAGAATATTTGGCTAAGTGACAACCATTGCTTATATTATTTGTACGCTAACTTGAGTGGGTGTCTGGCTTCGATTGTTTAAAAAAAATCAATTAAGAGAGAAACGCTTTTACAGCAGTATTGTCACTGTCACAGTATTATCAGTGATTATAGCAGCTTATTTCATGAAATATATGTGCACCAGTGATAGTTTTTTCTCCAATATAAGCTTAACACAATTTTAAGGCACCCTCAGACTTCAAATGCATTGAGATTAGGACAATTAATTGATGGATTTTTAACCAGATTTTCCGAAGGAAAAAAATGGTTATTAGATTGGTGAATGTCGGCAGACGGAATGTTCCAATTCTTCCGAGCGCAACTCCTCCTTCATTTCTCAACGGATTTCAATGAAACTTTCACAAAATGATTTCACCTAGTGCCCTGGCACATGATGTTGGGATTTTATGATTCGGTCAAAATCAAGGTCGCCACGACTAAAAATAGATTTAATTTGACACAAGGGGGGTAACTAGGAACACTCAGTAACAATTCACATTTTGAATTGTGTCCCTTTATCAGACTTTTTTTTCAAATTGAAAACCTGGTTTTGTGACAATGTTGTCCCTTGTTAAAAAATTTGTCACAAATGTATTCTTGTCATGGTAACAACTGTCTTCCAATCTCAAAATTTATGGTCACACTTATTACCAATGTCACATTTGGAAAATACAGCTTGAAAATTGCTGTTTTAACCTTAATATGCCATAATAACATTGATGGATTGTAAATTTTTTAATCACAAATGAAAAGCATCTTAAGAAAACCTGTTGTGTGTATCTTTTGCCTCCTTTCTCAAAGTTGAAGGTCACTCAGACAACAATGCTTAATGTGGCAATAACACAGTTGTTCATCTTGAGCCTTTGCAGATGACACACATCATTTGATGGTGACATGTATTGTTTAAGTTTGAACAAAAAAGGACATTATTTTTAAAGCTTTATGTGGTTGATCAACTTTATTTGAATACATCAGTTGTGAAAACATGTGCTTATAACTTCAAGTCTGCACATCTTTGAAACATAAGTAGTTAAAGTAGAAAACATTTGCAAAATTATTTGAACGTTAATGTTAATGTTAGTGTTCTATAAAATATTATAAATAATAAAATTATTCACATGTCGCCCTCTATATCAGGTGATAACAGCCCTGGGTAAGATCTGGCACATCGAGCACTTTGCATGTGCCCACTGTCACGAGACCCTGGGTACAAAGAACTTCTATGAGCGAGATGGTGTTGCCTACTGTGAGATGGACTATCACTCGCTGTTTGCACCGCGCTGTGGCTACTGTAATGGGCCAATTATTGATGTAAGTTTGTTTTGTAGTGATACAAATGTTTAAATATTTACTGTTATGTGCCTAGTTCATGTACTGATTGAAGTTTGTTATGTTATAATATGAATGCTTAACCGCTGGTGTTTCCATGGAATAATCCTATTATTCATGTGGGATGTTATGTCATGATTTGTTTTAAATATTAAGAGTTCAGTGGCCTTTTTGTCCCCTACCAGTGAAAACGGAGGGGACTTATGGTTTGCGCTCTGTCTGTCTGTCTGTCTGTCAAACTTTTCTGGATCCTGCAATAACTTTAAAAGTTCTTCATATATGTTCATGAAACTTGAAACATAGATAGATGGCAATATGGAGATTATGCACGTCATTTCATTTTGTTCCTACGTGACGTTACAAATTCTGGTAGCTATAGCAACAAATATATATATAAAAAAAATACTGACAATGGTAAAGTTTCACCAGTAGGGGACAATATTGCTTGGCAATCTCATGTTCAATTTAAGAGATGTAAACCTGTCATGAGGTTCCTTTGAAAAGCTCACAAACAGTCAAACATGCCATTTTTGTTTGCAGAATATTCAAGTTTACAGGTTGAATCCATTGAAATAAAAAACTAAACAAGAAAAACAACAACTGCAAATTTAAACTTAATAAAACCTTTGGGTCAATTTTCAGAAATGTGTGACTGCATTAAACCAGACTTGGCACCCTGAGCATTTCTTCTGTGCCCAGTGTGGACGTCCGTTTGGTGAGGATGGATTCCATGAACGAGATGGCAAGGCATTCTGCAAGTAGGGCTTGTTTATGTGTTTTTATTGACCATTGGTGTGCTGTGTTTATATATGTCATTTTTAGAGGATTATAAAAAAAAATTCTTAGCAAAGTGAGAAAATTACTATTAGAACAAGCACTGGCATGAGTAAAAATGCGTGATTTTCTCAAGTTCAGTGACAAAATTATAAAGCCCAGTTTTCTAAGAACAAGACACAAAATGATTTCAGGATAAAACTCCAAAAGCAAACACATTATCCCTTGATGTGATAGCAAACACATTATCCCTTGATGTGATAGCAAACACATTATCCCTTGATGTGATGGTTTCTATTACTCTATTCATATTTGTAATTTTAATTAAGTTTAATATTGGCAAATTGTTAAGCTCACATGAGCACAATGTGCTCATAAAGGCTTTTGTAATCGCCTTTTGTCTGTTGTTCGGCGTGCGGCGTCCACATTTGCTTTGTTAACACACCAGAGGCCACATTCATTGTCCAATCTTTATGAAATTTGGTCAGCAGATTTGTCTCAATTATATCTTGGGTGAGTTCAAAGATGGTTCCAGTTGTTTAAATAACTTGGCTGCCAGTGGACGTGCATTTTTCCTTTATGTCCATTTGTCTTTATGATATCTTTGAAGACTTCAACAATTGTTCCGGTTGGTTGAATAACATGGCCGCAAGGGGGAGGGACATTTTATCTTTTAAAGCTATAAATGGCTATATTGAAACCTTCTTAACACTCTAGAGGCCACATCTATTTTCTTATTTTCATGAAACTTGGTCAGAAGATTTGTCCCAATGATATCTTGGATGAGTTAAAAAATGGTACCGGTTGGTTATAACCGTTAAAAAACATTGCCACATTGGGGTGGGGCATTTGTCCTAATATGGCTTTTGTAAAACCTTGTAAAAACAAGAGGCCACATTTATTGTCAGATCATCGTGAAACTTGGTCAGAAGATTTGTCCCAATGATAAGGAGGGGATATAGTGATCGGACCGTCCGTTTTTTTCCGTCACACTTTGTGTTTAGGTTTCGAAAAATGCTCATAACTTCTATGTCCCTTAAGATACAACCTTCATATTTGTTATGCATGTGTATATGGACAAGGCCTTTCCATACGCATACACATTTTTACCCCTGTGACCTTGAACTTAGGGTCCACGTTTAGGTTTCAAAATCTGCGTTTAGGTTTCGAAAAATGCTCATAACTTCTATGTCCCTTGAGATATAACCTTCATATTTGGTATGCATGTGTATATAGACAAGGCCTTTCCATACGCACACACATTTTTACCCCTGTGACCTTGAACTTAGGGTCCGCGTTTAGGTTTTGAAATCGGCGTTTAGGTTTTGAAAAATGCTCATAACTTCTATGTCCCTTGAGATATAACCTTCATATTTTGTATGCATGTGTATATGGACAAGGCTTTTCCATATGCACAACATTTTTTACCCCTGTGACCTTGACCTTGAACTTTAGAGTCCATGTTTAGGTTTCGAAATCTGCGTTTAGGTTTCGAAAAATGCTCATAACTTCTATCAAAGCGTTTATAGGGGGCATATGTCATCCTATATGACAGCTCTTGTTCCTTTTAAGGCTGTAGTACAATCTTGCTAACACTCTAATAGTCACATTTATTGTCCCATCTTCATTAAACTTAAACATCAAAATATTTGTTTAAATTATATCTTGAATGAGTTTTTAAATCGTTCTAGTCTGTTGAAAAATATGGCCACAAGAGGGCTGGGATGTAATTCTTATATGGCTATATTAAACCTTGTAAGCACTCTAAAAGTTACATGTATGGTTCACTTTTCTTAAAACCTGGTCAGAACATATGTTCTAATGATATATTAGGCTGCACAAAACAGTTCATTTGTTTCTCAGGTGAGCAATTTTGGACCTTTCAGGCCTTCTTGTATTAGCTCACATGAGCACATCGTGCTCATGGTGAGCTTTTTGTGAACACCTTGTGTTCTTCCTGTGTCTTCCGTTGTCAACATTTACTTTGTTTAAAATCAAGAAGCCACATTTATTGTCCAATCTTCACCAAACCATGATATCTTTGGCAAGTGCCAAAATCATTCCTAATGGTTGAAAAACATGGCTGCCACAGAGGGCTTGGCATTTTTCTTTAAATGGCTAAATTAAAACCCGTGAACACTCTAGAAGTAACATTTTTAGTCCAATGTTTATGAAATTTGGTCGGAACATGTGTCCTGATAATATTGTAAAGGAGTTCGAAAATGGTTCCGGTTGGTTGAAAAACAAGGTCGCCAGGGGACCTTGCACTTTTCCTTATATGGCTTTAGTAAGTCTTGTTAACACTCTAGAAGTCACATTTATGGCCCAATCTTCATGAAACTTAGTCAGAACATGTTTTGTAATGATATCTTGGATGTGTTTGAGAGTTCTTCTAGCTCGTTGAAAACATGGCCACCCGGGTACAGGGCATTTTTCTGTTTATGGCCATAATTAAACCTTGTTAATACTTTAGAAGTCACATTTTTTTGTCCAATTTTCATAAAACTTGGTCAAACATTTGTTCAAAGGATATCAGGGCTGTGTTCTAAAATGGTTCCGGTCTGTTGAAAAAAATGGCCACCTGGGGGCGAGGCATTTCTCCTATATGGCTATAGTTAAACAATGTTAACACTTAAGTCACATTTATGCTCCAATCTTTATGACTCATGAATCAACTTTCATGTATTCCGAATAGTCTCGATTGTTAAGGTCTCAGGTGAGCGCCTCAGGGCCCATGGCCCTCTTGTATTTGGTTTTGTGACATTGTATGTTAGAAACCAAAATGAGCTCATGTGAAGGTAAGAGGCTGCTTAAATAAAGGAATGATATTATGTCATGATAATTTTCCGGATTATTATTTAAGTTCTCAACATCTTTTTTCAGGATAGACTTCTTTGAGCTGTTTGCGCCCAAATGTGGTGGCTGCAACCGCGCCATCAAAGACAACTACATTTCTGGCCTTAACCGTCACTGGCACCCTGAGTGCTTTGCATGCTGGGTAAGAATCTTACAATAAGGGCTCATTTTAAATTACCAATTTTACACTTAAACCTATATGTTTGAACAAACTGGTTTTATCATGCCCCCTCTCCCCAGGTATGTAGTCAAGGAGTTATACCTGACATCTATATGTCCATCAGTCTGTCTGTCAAGTTATCCAAATTTGTCTGAAGGCCTTCTTCTACTTTTGTCAATGTACAACATTCATATTTGCAGGCATTGTTCATTGTTGATTTGAAGTGATTTGTATGAAATGATGGAGTGGGAGGCTTCAAACACTTGTCATCTGTTCATCCTTATGCCTGTTCATCCCAAATTTAGTGTTTTCAACTACTTGATGGATCTCACTGTAATTTGAACTTGACTCAAGCAAGGTTGGGCAGAATAAGCCATTTTGTCTGTTTCTACAATATAAATAATATATTCCCAATATTGTTATGCCCCCTTCTTTGAAGAAGAGGGGGTATATTGTTTTTGCCTGTCTGTCATTCTGTCCAAAATCTTTAACCTTGCTTAAAGTTTGATAACTTTTGGAATATTGAAGATAGCAACTTCATATTTGGCATGCATTTGTATCTCATAGAGCTGCACATTTTGAGTGGTGAAAAGTCAAGGTCATCTTTCAATTTCAAAGGTCAAATAGCATTGTATTTTTCTTTCCTAAAACTTTACCCTTCTTAAAGTTTGATCATAACTTTTCGAATATTAAAGATAGCCACTTGATATTTGGCATGCATGTGTATCTCATGAAGCTGCACATTTTGAGTGGTGAAAGGTCAAGGTCATCCTTCAAGGTCAAAAGTCAAAAAATACAATCCAATGGAAGTAATAAGCTTTAAAAGGGAGATCATTTTTAAACCTGCCAAATGATGTATTGAAATGTTATTTCAAAGCGGCGCAATAGGGGGCATTGTGTTTCTGACAAACACATCTCTTGTTTGTTTTTCAATCCACTTAATTTCAAATTGGATCTGTCACAACTAAATTACCTTAATATGTACATGAGTGGAATTACATTAAATTTGGTTGAAATGAATTTGCCGAGAACTTTATGTCTGTTTTTCAGAATGTTGAATATTAGTCACAGAATGTTGTATTTTCAACTCTCCTAAATGCTAGGTGGATTTTGCTCAAACTAACAAAGCTGCATTACCTTAATGTGAAGCTGCTTGCTAAGAAAGGGATTTTTACTGCAACTAGTTTGGGCTGAATATTCCTCTTGTCTTTTGGTTCACTTTTGAATATATATTAGATTTTTCTTTGTTTTGAAGGGCATAGATGATCAGCCTCTTTGAAAGATTTTATTGTTAAACTAAATTAAAAATAAGAAATGTTTTGCCCCATTTACAACTTAGACATTCTATTACATTGTGATGATTTATATTTTCTAGTTGAAAAAAAAAACTCTGAAAAAAGGAGGAAAAAAACTTTTCTGAAAGCGCATGGTTGTGTTTGTTATGCAACATTATAGTGTTAGTCTAAACAAATTACTTAAATTATGCCCCTGAGGTAAAAACAATTGCCTGGGGTCCTTAAGGCTGTTTTTCTTCTAAAGACTTAATGTGCCAAAACTTTAAGTTTCAACTTCTCTGTGACTGCTCAGCAGATCATGTTCAAACTGACACAGTTAAATGACCTTATTATGATCTTTAAGAAAATAAAACTTGGTGATGCCCAGTTTTGGCTTAATTATCAACTTATTGCCCTTTGTTTTTTGTCCATGATATAATATCAAGTGAATATATCTGTGTCAAAACATGCCTTGCAGGGGCATAAGTGTCTAGAAACTTTTCTAGTTCGTTTTATCATAACTCTTGGCCTTTTTTAAATAAATAAATAAAGTGTCTGAAAACCAGCTACGCCAAAGGGCGAACTTTTCTTTTTTAAGTAACAACTTTCTACATATTTATCAGAATGATACGACTGATTCCAATATACATGTATATCATAAAATGAATCCTTATGACGAATTTTGTAACCTTTTATTCCAACAATGTTTTCAATTACAGGAATGCCACCAACCGTTTGGTGGTGGCAGTTTCTTTGACCATGAAGGGCTTCCATACTGTGAGACCCACTACCACCAGAAGCGTGGCTCCCTCTGTGCTGCCTGTCAGAAACCCATCACGGGGCGATGTATCACAGCCATGTCCAAGAAGTTCCACCCCGAGCACTTTGTGTGCGCCTTCTGCTTGAAGCAGCTCAACAAAGGGACGTTCAAGGAGCAGAACGATCGACCATATTGTCATCCTTGTTTTGTAAAGTTGTTTGGATAAGATCGTTCAATGATTAAATCTTGTTAGGCTTTGAATTATTTACTTTTTCTGTTACTGAGTTAAAAGCTTTTGTTTACCATGGACGTGATAGGAATGAATGGAATTTTATTTTGTTGAAATGTAGTAATTTTCTGTGTTTGTATTCTTTTATTTTATAAATATTTTTTTTCCTAATTTAGGGATATTATTTTACCTAAATTATACTGTTGTCTAAACTTGAAGAAATCACAAGTGAGTTAAAATAATGTTTCAATTTAGTCAAATGTAAAGAATTTCTATGCTGACATGTTGTAAAATCTTGTACCTTCTATTTTTACAAGAAACCTGTATGTTTTATATAAACGACGGTGTTATGGGAACACATGAGTGGGCTGGCAATCAGGCTACTGGAAGTATTGGTCCAGATTTTAACTTTGTATGGATTTTCAAATAAATTGCCACAAGTGATCAGCATGATAAAGGCAATGTTTACTGCACACTTTAAGCAGAGCATAACTGTTTCAGTATGAATGTATTTTCACTCACAATTTAAGGTAACATGTTTAATTCATGACAAGATCACAACTTTTTCCAGCATGGATGGATCTTAAACCCATTTATGCCTAACATCTAGAAAAAAAACCTTGGCAAACAGTGTAGACCCAGATGAGACACAGCATGATGCGGCGTCTCATCAGGGTTTGTGCTGTTTGCTTAAAGGAATTTCTGTAAGAAATATTCTAAATATAGAAATAAATATACTTGAAATCCCTAATTTTGGAAATAAATTTATCTAATTTAGAAGGATGAGAGAGTCCACTAGGCATAAATGGGTCAGAATAATTTTGCAAAAGTTATCAACATGATGCTATGGAGTGTTGTTCACAAAAACCAGGTCCCTATTTCCAAGTTATGGGCAACAACTCTAGGTAAATAATAGAATGGAGTCAAATTGTTCTTCACACTTTGTACAAATCATAACTTTGTTTAGCATGGATTGATTGATTGAATTATAAAAGATAACACAATTTATCAGCATGAGTCCGAGTGTCACTTTCAAGAACCAGGTCAATATCTCTAAGGTAAGCATCACAAATAAAATTAAAAGGGTGCAATCATAGTCTTGAGCAAATCAAGCATTTCGGATATTTGCAGTAGGTACCAGCATAATGAGTTGCTTAGTCATTAGGTCCAAGGTCAGTATGAGATTTTTTTCAATCTTGGCCTTTAATATGTTTATACCAACGGGATTTTCTTTGAGACAATGGCACTCTTGTTGTATAGTGGTAAGCAATGCACTAATGCGTAATTGGCCTTAATCAGTTTGTAAATATACTTTTTGAACAGCCCTCGTCCATCAAAATTCTTGTTCTGTAATTGTTGATCATATCTCCTTTAACTTTATATTGTTCTTTTCTGGAAAGTACTATGACAGTTTTTTATCCATATAATTTTTTGTTTGCAGCTGTGACCCAGAAAGTACCATTATTCTGTGCATTTATGTTAACTGTCAGATTAAAAGCTACCTGTAGGCAAATAAGTCATAACTGGGTAATTGTCACTCATTTTTCTTAAACTTAGTAAGCAGAAGCATGGAAATTCTTTATCAAAATCAGTGGAAGGAGTAAATAAGCATGTGAATCGCGCTCTATGAAAATCAGATTTAATGCATGTGCGTAAAGTGTCGTTCCAGATTATCCTGTCCGCACAGGACTTTATTTTCTTCTTAGAAGTGCTGTCTTTAAAAGAAACAAATATAAAAGGGGAAAGTGTCGAACTGCAGAGGCTAATCAGCTACGACACTTTACGCATATGCATTAAACCCTTTTCTCAGAGCACAGCCCATATTATCATTTTTATTTTACATTTTCATGACAAATTTTCTTGTATTTATTATTAAATTGCAAAATATTTCAGAAAGCTCTCAAATAAAGTATATGTTCATTTTTTTTTTTTTGGAATAATTTGTTGTTTTAACAAGTAGACTTTTTAATGCAACTTGTCCATGGTCAATCCTAGGTTTTTGGGTAACTTTTGTCACCCTTTTTGCAAAACAATGTATATATATCAAGGTATATATATATATGTTAAAATGCATTGCCGAATATTTATGTCATAAATTGCTACATTTATGTACACTTCCATATTTATATCTTAATGTAATCTATTATAGCTTCAAACACTTATTTATCTCTTATCCGAAGCTATTTTATGATAATTAATCTTTTTCTGCTCCCAAAGCGGGAGACATATTGTTTCCACCCAGTCAGTCTCAGTGTCATTCCACAGTTGTGGTTTTCGCTGTCTAACACGACCACTTTTCATGGGATCATGACCATACTTTCTGAAAATATTAATTAGCGTCAATTGTGGGCAAATTTCAATAACCAGCCAATTCCACCAGGCATTGTGGAGTTTGGGCATTTTAATTATTGCCCTTTGTTAATTTTTGTATTTAAATTGTGCTCAGAGCTTGTCTCAACAACTAGAAGAGGTATAAACTTGACATTAAATGGGTAGGTAGATATCCTTGAGTGGATGTACAGTGCTAAAGAATCATATCTCTTGCTCCCCAATTTTAAGAGTAATTATTGCTTTGAGTAATCAAGAGAATATCTTGAAAACTAAAGAGGTGTCAACTTGAAAGGTAGGTAGGTATCATATAGGGATGTGCATTTCACAAAAACCATAACTTGTTTTCTTCTATTATAGAGTAATTGCCCATTGTTAATGTACTTAAGCTTTGTCCAGAACAAACCTCTTAAATAAAAGAGTTATAAAAAAGTTAGGTTGGTATGAGATCTTATTTGAGGTGCCCGAAGCATGTTTGAGCCATTCGAACAAAAGAACGTGTGAAAATTGTCACCGGGACTGTGAAAACTATTCCAGCCATCTGATAGTTGGAGCCTCGCCAATTCGAGCCATCCGATTAAATTGAAGATGAATATATAGCAATACAAAATCTGTGCTTTGATGAGGGTTGGAGCCAAGCGAGTTAGAGCCATCGGGTTTTGACTGTATATCTCATAATAAAGCTTGTGAAGACTTTATAGGCTATAATATTGCCCATTATTTTCAATAAACTTGGTCAAAATATTGATTCCACTTACTTTTGGGCAGATTTGAGATTGATTCACAAGGGAATAAAAACTAGGTCATATCAAAGGAAAGGCTTGTGAACCCTCTAGAGGACATAATTCTTTCCAAATCTTCATGAAACTTAGTCAGACATGTGTTCCAGTGATATACCTGTCGAGTTTTTAAACTGTTTAATGTGAATTCACAAACTTTGTCACTAGATAAGTTTGAACACTTTAGGAGTCACACTAGTAAGCGCATACTTCATAACACTTGGTAATAGATTTGTTCTTATGATATTTTTGCTGAGTGAAGAATAATTCTGGTCCATTGAAAAAAACATTGCCACCCTTTCTGTAGTACAACCATTTTCTGGAAGTGACTTTACTCACACTCACCATAAAACCTGCTCAGAACATAACACAATTTTTTTGTTAGAATATTTTGTTTAGATTTCCTATTTAAAAACCTATCAAACAATTCCTGCTCTGAACAGTTGACTTTCTTAGTGTTTCATGTTTTAGTCATTGTTTGGAATTTTTCCCAAAGACGTAGGACTTTTAAATATTAAAATCTAGAGGTCGTTTTAGGAACAATGAACACAGCGTATGAAATTGGAGACATATATTTTGGAGTGTTGAAATTGATTTTATGTACAAGTGGTGATTTAAACTATTGTTTACTATTAAGTTTTAAAAATAAGTGATTGCATGTAAATATAGCATTGAAATATATATAGGAAAGAAAGCATCATTAAAACATTGTGCGGTGTTCAGTACACAAATACTTGTTACAATTGATCTGCATTTAATTATTATACTATATTATATTATTATAGTCTTTCGATTTTAATTCATGAATGCTCAGTTATGAACAGCATAATGGATCATTTTCTATGAGTATCATATTGAATATTTGGTGCTTTTATATATCATCATTACATCAATTTAAGCAGTGCAAATAGTTAGGTAAGTTGTATTGATCATGAATTTTTTTGAATACATTTGACTTTTGTGACTTAAGTTTTGTCACACACAAATATATCCTCAGTGGTTTACCCTCTAATATAATGTTCATACTTTGTTTGCATTTTTACCTCACCTGGAGACAATGTGGTCATGGTGAGCTGTTATGACCGCCTTTTGTTTTTCGTCTGTCGTGCTGCCTGACAATTTGCCTTGTTAACACAATAGAGGCCACATAGGAGCCACATTATAGATGGCTTGGCATTTATCTTTATATGGCTATAGTACAGCTATCTTAACTCACTAGTTTATATTTTGGCCAAGTTTAAAAATGGTTTCAGAAATATCTAAAACATTGCTCAAACAAAGAAGTTCAGTTCCTTGAATTTTCAGGTGATCGACCGTGGGCCTCTGGCCCTCTTTAAAAAAAAATATTTTGATACATGTAATAATTTTGAACTAAGTGAACATTGTATAAATATATCTGCCTAAAATCTACATGTGTATGCACTGCTGGTCACGCTCTCTTCATTCTGTATATGTATTTTGTACCTGTCTGTACCGACAATTAGGTCTTTTTTAAGAGCTTATTATCTATATTATGAGCATTAACGTTTTTAAAACAATTATATAAAGATATTATCGTGTGTTTGTCATTTCTACACGCGCAGGTTCTACAGACTGAATAGTTGCGTAGACTCGATTTGAAAAATACTATAAATGTGGTGGGAACACACGCTTCCTACCTTAGCGACCCGGGCTCAATGTCCGTTCCCAGAATGATGTGTTATAAACCTGGTCACCATTCCGGCAAGGTGATTTTATACAGGTACCATTGCTTCCCCCCTTTCTGCAACTAACGATTTTAAATTGGAGTTATAATTAACAATTCTTCCGAACTTATGTGAGACTGAGAAGTTAATTAGTTTGGAGGTCTGGGACACACTCCGGGTCCTGACGTGTGCAGCCTTCGACTTAAAAAGACCTTATTAATACACCCATACTCCTAGTGCATTGCAATACAAATGACTATTGTAATCAACATGTTTGATTTAAGGAACTACGATTACTGTAGGGATTTTTTTCAAAAGGTACGACTGAACGTGTCCTTCCTTGAACATGTCATGGTTATGGTTAAGAAGTGTTATTTAAATAAGAAAAGTACATTTGACACTGCTTGAATAACATTAACACAACATTTCTAGGTCAAAATCAGTGAGAACTGGTAATTGAAAGAAGGTAAGATGCCTGTAAGCGGGTCGTTCCTAATTTTATTGATGCACTATATAGTCTATATTTTAGATGTGACGTTAAGTAAACATCGGTAAATAATAGTAATTCGGACGTTTATATTCACGTGTTTCAAATTTGGCGGTCGATATCATGCTATCACATTCCCACAAACGTATGTTTAAATGTGTGTCGTTGTAATGGCTGAAAACTTAGTCTGATTTAAATTTTAAAATAGTTAATTTCTGATGCTTAATAAATGATTGCTGGTAACTATTCTTTTTAACATATTTATATCAAACAAATAACCAATTTTATACATAAAATTTGATACAACATCTTTTATATGTACATTTTTAGTGGGTTGAACGAAAGACAATCTCTTATATAATTTTTGTCTCTATTTAAATAAATATAAATCACGAAATAAATTTGGCTTTGCAATATTAGTTTCAAAGGGGAAACACACCATTAACGTACTTTCATTTGCTCTAAGGATTTATGATCGCAATAATTTATGCGAGAAACACAATTTTATCCGCAATGTCCTTTACTTTAAACCCGATTTAAACGTTGAATTCATATTGCCTTTCACTATTTGTTAAACGATTTATACGACAGTGAATAGCGCTTTTCTGAATATTTGCGATCAAAATCGATAACCGAATAGACTATAAACAGTTCATTTGTATATTCTATCTCTACCCATGCACTTCTACAAATAGGTGTGAGTAAGGCACGAATAACATTTCCGACGTTTATAAATAGGGGATTCTTTTACTTCCATAATAAGGTAAGACAATTCAATTATTTTTCTAGAATAATATCATAAAAATATCAAAGAAACCCGTTATAACACGTGTCAAAAATTCATGTTATACCAACTTACAGAAATTTTCGTGTTTTCTCTTTTTGTTTGAAAACGTTTATTAACTAGGTATGCCAATAGAAGTTTATAGCTATACCTGTTTTGTTCACATGCGTATGTTTTACCGTGAGTAGCTCTCCGTTGGCTGCTTTTTTAAATTATTACTCTTTAGTTGATCCATCTTGATCGTTACAAAATAAATATATAATTTGTTTTTTTTGTACATACGTATACATACAATTAACACGTCAGTTCTGGTGGAGTACATGCTTTGCTGGTGAATCCTTTGTCTGAAACGTTCATATATGTTCTTGTTAATACTAAACACTGATTTATCTATCAACATCGATGCTTAACAACTGTACAGTCTGTTCATTTGAGCGATACACTATACTCATGAAAGCCGTTACCTATAGGTTAATTGTATATTTATGCATGTATTACCCGTATTGAGATCTATTGATGGTATTGTAGAGCGCTGGACTAAAAATCACGAGATCGTGGGTTCGACCCCCGGTCTGACCAAATATCTTGTGTGTGCAAAAGATTGGTCACTTGGTCCTGGTAAACTAGCTAACCCAGGAAAGATTGATCGGGGCACCTGACCATCGTTTAATGATTTAATAATAATATATAATAATAATAACAACGGCGACAAAATACATCTTAACACACAAAAGAATCGGTCTCGCCCACACGTTTGGATAGGTAAATAACCAGTGTGCATGGAAACAAACTTCACTTTTTGCATCACATATTAAAGGGATCTTTTCACGCTTTGGTAAATTGACAAAATTGAAAAAAGTTGTTTCAGATCCGTTAGTTTTCGTTTTAGTTATGATATTTGTAAGGAAACAGTATTACTGAACATTAACCATGCTCTAATATAGCCATTATATGCATCTTTTGACGATTTTAAAACCTAAAAATTATAAAGCGTTGCAACGCGAAACGATTGAATAATTTGGAGAGTTCTGTTTTTGTCGTTAAATTTTGTGAAACTACGAAGATTGCTTATATAAGGTATAAAATACGTCACGAATTTGTACTCGGCGGAATAGCTCAGTAGGCTATAGCGTTTTTACTCCAGGACTCTGGCAGGACTCCAGGGGTCACTGGTTCGAAACCTGCTCCGGGCAATGTTCTTTTCCCTTTTTTAATTTTTTTCTTGATTTTTTACTGGAGCTTTTATGATTCAATGTTTACATTTATCAATATATAGCATTTAATGAATAAGTTAAAAAAATGCCAAAATCTGTGAAAAGGCCCCTTTAAGTCTTAGAATATTTGAGTCGCGTTCTGAGAAAACTGGGCTTAATGCATGTGCGTATAGTGTCGTCCCAGATTAGCCTGTGCAGTCCGCACAGGCTAATCAGGGACAACACTTTCCGCTTTAATGGTATTTTTCGTTTAAAGGAAGTCCCTTTTAACAGAAAATCTAGTTTAAGCGGAAAGTGTCGTCCCTGATTAGCCTATGAAGACTGCACATGCTAATCTGGGACGACACTATACGCACATGCATTATGCTCAGTTTTCTCAGAACAAGACACATTTTATTATACTGAATATACATTACAGATATCCGATCAGCAAAGGTGTCAAACACTGGTTTTCGGGGTGTCAAGAATACCATGCAGATGACATCTTAAAAAAACAAAGTTTATTCAATAGAAAGTTGCACATATACATAACATTATTATTACATTTATTTACAGCAAATTTTTAAATGCATTATATATACATAGCAAACACTTTAAAGAGGTACATAATAACTCTGGATTTCTATATATTTTCCCGACTTCTACTATTTTCATAAATCACTTCAAGTGTATTTCAATCAGAATAGGTAATCGTTTGTAGGCGCGCTTAAACGTTATTCGTTTATAATTGCAGTGAGTAACCATTATTCAACCATACTCGTTTAATTAAACTCAAAATAAAACCCATGCCTTTGTTAAACTAAAACCAAGTGAAATACATGTGTAATAGTTTGTTTTATTTGATCGCGGAATCAAGAAATAATAACGTTACTTAAAAAAATGCTTAACTATAAACAAAAATCAGTTAGATAGCCGTGCAATCTGTCTTCAAAATATCTATCGCAATATTAAAATTGGGATCGTATATTATATTTGCACACTGACGTTAAAATAAACAACAAAAAATAACATAAATTAGTGACTAGTTAAAAACAAATATTAACAAAAAATATAAACGGAATGAGAATTGACTGAACTAGCTCTACATAAAATCAAACATCACTGTTCTTGTCGACGTCACTAGCACTAAACAAAAAAGAAACATGTAGCATGGTGGCAGTTCTGCTAAACATAGCGTATCAAAATCTGTATGAGTGTAAAATGTGATGACATCATGAAAATACATCATCAGCCGCCATCTGTGTGCATGGAGAGGGTGCTTGTTGTTCAAATGGCAACGAAACATGAACGTTGATCGTTTCTTATTCAAAAATAAATTTTAAATGAAAATAACATGCACAATAAAAACATGTATTCGTACAAATGTTTTGGCTTGATACAGATTGTATGGTGGTACGACTCAAAATTATGTATAAATACATTTAAAATTACATCAAAGACGTCTATTGCATACACGATACTATTAACAAATTTCATTTGTTCGTCGCGGTGACTCACCATCGCTGTGTTGGCAATAGTTAACTTAATAAACTAAGCATAAAACTATTTGTTATCAACTATATAACATGAAACGAAAGGAAAAAATGAAAGGTCATGGTTGCACAATACTGACAATAAGAAGCCCAAACTAAAGATTTATAAGTAGGTCAATTTAACATCACTCGCTCCTGTTTTGGTATAAAAAGGGCAGATGAATGTAAATTGTGATAATTTGCATGCTGCAAATAGTAAGTTACATATCAATCACGCCCTTTCTTGTATAGCAAGAAATACTTTTAAAAACATTGCTTTCGCGTAGGGTTAAGTATACATGTGGGGTAAAATTGATATATGATTTAAATCTTGAAATTTCTTATAAAGTTTTTAAGAAAATAAACCAATTTAGAAATCAATTTACAGTCTGATTCATACATTCTTTTAATATGCAGATATGTACTTAATTTAAGTGCAATTAATATAATTAATTACAATATGATTATCTTAAGAATAATTATTGTTCATGGACTACGTTATATATGTCGTTCAAGTAAGTGTGAGTGTTTTAATGTAAACTCTTGAAAACATGACACGAACAAAAACAAATACTTATTTAACATACTTTACAGTAAATAGCTTGAAGTTAAAACACTGATACCTCGACTTAAAAACGAATGCTACAAGTATATGCCCATAATTATAATCAACATTATGTGGACAAAAATATTTATACTCAAACCTACGGCAAAATACACCAATACTGTGTTTTATTAATAACAACTAACTTAGTTAGTGAAATAATGCGTGTTATCGGTGAGAGACATAATAAGGGTTGACTAATTTAACCCATTTATGCCTAGTGGACTTTCCCATCCTTCTAAATTGGATCAATTTATTTCCAAAATAAGGGATTTCTAGTATATTTACTTCCATATTTAGAATATTTCTTATAGAAATTCCTTTAAGCAAACAGCGCGGACCCTGATGAGACGCCGCATCATGCGGCGCCTCATCAGGGTCTACGCTGTTTGCCAAGGCCTTTTTTCTAGACGCTAGGCATAAATGGGTTAACAATATAAACGACTAAATAAAAGGCATATTTTACAGGATAATATACAAACGCGTATTTCAAGAGAGCAATAATGCACTAAATTACGCTGCTGAAAAATGTAAATTTTAAATATAATTTATAAGATATCAACATTGAACAGCATCCTTTATGTTGTTCTATAGTGGTATAGAGGAAAAACACTGAAATGCATTAGACCCGATATTAACATGCAATGTGAATTCGATTTGTGTATAGTTTAACATCTACATCCTGATATTATTACAAAATATTATTTACAAAACGCTTAAATCGTAACCTAATGTATTCAACTAGTTAGCTGTATTTAGCTTTATGATGTCCTATTTGGTTATTGAAGCTTAACTGTATTTGATGGTATTGCTATATTCTAAAATCCGTCTGTTTTAACCCATTTATGCCTAGTGGACTCTCCCATCATTCTAAATTGGATCAATCTATTTCCAAAATTAGGGGTGTCTAGTATATTTATTTGTATATTTAGAAAATTTCTTCCAGAAATTCCTTTAAGCAAACAGCGCAGACACTGATGAGACGCCGCATCATGCGGCGCCTCATCTGGGTCTACGCTGTTTGCCAAGGCCTTTTTCTAGACGCTAGGTATAAATAGGTTAAAGTAACCTCTAGAAATAAGCAAGAGATAACGTAATAATAGTCAATAGAAATGAGAAAACACAAACTTAACATTAATGCACATAATCAAAAGTCGTTGCCATTTTACTTTAAAGACTTGTTTCACATTCCCACCAATAGGAAACTAACTACCGTTAGTATATCACAAACATCCACTATTGTTACTGCATCAACTAGCAGCAAATTGTTATATTCTTGAACACGAATTCCATTTTGCCAAGTAACATTTTTGTCCCCATTATTTTTCCCGATCGTGCATTTTTAGCTCAGCTCAGTAATCGATCTCAACTCACATGCCTTCCTAATTGTGTACACGTGCGCTAGAGAAGTTCATAAGTGGATTGCCGTGTCCAGTCAACAGAGAGAGGTCGTCAGAGGGCGCTCCTAGGATGTGCTTATCCATTTATTTGTTTGCGCAATGTACCATGAATGTATGTCGTTCAGCGCATGTCCGCAGTATACACCGTAACAAGTCTCCACATTCAACCAAGAATGCCTGTAGAGTACCATGGAGGGTTCTCTTTTCTTAGAAACGATTGATGACATAATTTGATGATAGACAAATGCCAACTGATCGGTTTTCATTTGCATAACAAGATGAGCGATGCTGTTTCGGAGCGTGCCTTGTTTCAAATTTCGTTGGGCAGTTTCGCTTTGGGCGCCGGGCGGATCATCATTTCGGTGGACTTGAGGGAGGCGTACTGATGTATTTTGTTCCACAGAATGCCGTCGCGTATGAAAAAGTTGTCATGAGAACCGTGTGGGTAGAACTTCCCGTTCAGGTGACTCTCGTAGCAGTCGTTGTACCACCAGCCGCTCCCGTAGTGCTCCGCACAGTTATCGTACAGGCGGCGGTCGTTGTCGCGGTCATACGTACTGAACTCCATGCCACTGTGACTGTGATAGAACGACGTCAGCGAGTCGCCCGCGTTGCCATGGTAGCCGCTCACGTGCAGCTTGAAATTACTGCGCTCGCCGGACACTCGGAAGCGGTCGTACTCTGCGTGATGGCGCCTCCCGTCCCAGTCCTCCATTACGATCCTCAGCTCGTAGTCGTCTAAAAGTACACAACAAATAAATACGAAGTCATTTACATTTACGGAGTCATGATTTAAATCTAGTAATGTGATGTTATGTGTTATTAATGTACTTTCATCTGTTATTGTGTATATCGCAACTTAGTACGATATTCAAAAGCATGTCTGGTTCGTTAACTTGTATTTTATACGATGTACAAATATACTGCAATGTCTAGGGAGACGAGATAAGATGTAAGTAGACGTGGCCTTATTTGATCTTAAATTTATTAATTGAATTTCAATGTTATGCAATACGTTTATGGCATTGTACATCACTAACTGCGTCTTTTTAATGTATACATGTAACCAATATAAACATCATCATTGTATGCCGTTATGCCATGGTGCAAACACTTTAATTGATAAAACACTTAAGTCCGTAGATAGAGCACACAATCCGTTGTCGAGTATTCTTGATGAAAAGCAACTTTTGACCAACTCGATGAGTGGTATTAAAATCATACGCGTGTACCATGCCTTAATATCATTTATAAACATATATCTTTTAATTTAAAAAGAGAATTCTTCAAATCTTGAGTTCAGCAGTTTAGATTTAAATGCGTTTTTCAAGTAGACAACCAAATGTCTAACAAGATTATGTAATCAAATTGAATGGTAATAAATAATCGGTCGTGAATTTTGGCATGTTCAAAGCCATAACTCCAGGTACACATATATGATTGATGTGATTGTTTTTCTTTAAAACGCTGCTTATCAATTTCGTTTCAGATACGAACGGTCATACAAGATTTATAAACTTCAGAAAACCAACTGAATAGAAAAGTATTTAACAGTGTCCCCACACAACACGGACAATTATGGTTGATTAGCGCATCAAAACATGGTTGTGGCTATAGTGATATATAGAGTGTTCTTTGTGGTGTCAGTAATATGATAAATTTATTTATTTATTTAAGAATTGCTAAGAGGGAAATATAAGAAGCAACATTTGAAAAAAATGGGCGATCGCTATTATCGTCATCCGATTGCTAAGCGGCCCCCTGTTGGCCCTCCGCCTCGAATTGAGACAAGGGTGCGCCGCGGAGCACCTGAAACGACACGTGACGACTACACACAATACGACGATGACGGCGTCATCTGTACGTGCTATCCGCGCCCCAGCCAACACACTGTGCCCTCCATGTTCTACGACAAGATCACCTGCCCGCACAAAGACCAGCACGCACATATCCAGCCAGCACACAGCAACCAGTTCAATTATCCATGGACCGCAAACTCCATCCGGCGTCCGCGTAACGAAGACGACGATTTGAGTGAGAGACTTTCGTTAATTTCAGAGGAGGACGACCAGTTACGATTTTCGCCTTACCCTTTCAAGTCTAGAAACCCGGACGATATTTCAGTGCGCACGGCACCACCCATGTGGCAGCCGCAAGAATTTGAGGATCGCGACCGCCAGCCACCCCACACGGCGCCAGTGAACGATACCCAAGTACTGATGAACGGCCGCCGGGCGCAGTCCATGCAGGACATTCGGGACCCTGCCTATCGTTCAGACGGCCTCCCGCCAGCACGTGACACAGCCGGCCGCAGCCGCCTGTCCAACAGGCAGTTTACAGGAACATACGTCGACCCGCGTGAGTATCGAGAACAGTTCACACGTATTATTTAGATGAAAACGTTTTCAAAATCTAGGTTGATTGTCTTAAAGCGATGAAATGATCATTGTAATCCATGGTGCAGGATCACGTGACTGTGTGGGTTTCACAATTGAAAGTTAGTGGATGTAAACACACCGGTATGTTGAGCTTTTCTCCAAATTACTTTTTGAAACGATTTTTTTCTTAAGAATTTCAAATAGTGCATAAAAGACAGTTTTAATTATGCTTTTGGCAATTTGAAATAAATCAGAACTATTTTATCTAATCAACCAGTGTTATTGGCCAAATATCCATATGTAACGCATTTAGGTTCAGTATAGTGCTGCACGTAACGTGATTTTTCTGCACCAATTTTAGACGGATTCAATGATTTATTCTTAAATCTTAAGATATTGACACAAACTGCAAGACAAAACTTTCTTTTAAGCACTTAAGATTAGTACAAATGTATTTCAATAACTTAGCATATTTTCAAAAATAAAGTTCTTTACAGTGTGTTTACATTCTGTCCAGCCCGTGTTATACCACGCTGATCCCGCATCCCGAATCAGGATCTATTCCATTATGGACAAATATCAAATCCCCCGGTATAAACAACATTAGCATGTTTTATCCATGAGTGATAGTTGCATTATTATACATGTAATAATTTTATGTTATGTGATTTCTAAGTGCTTAAAATGTGTAAGATTTGTTTGAACACTAAGATAATTGGATGTTTCACAATTTAGTCTATTTCGACGCATTTGCGTATATATAACTATATTGTGTTCCAAAATGATATCCAATTCTTTCAGTTTGAAATTTCTGCTGTCTATAACAGCATCAATTTAAGCGTTTTTAACAAATGAACACTTACCTACAATTCGATAGTGTTTTTTTCATTATACCATATACAATATAGTAAAAGAGCGTGCACATGTTTCAGAGAGCGGAAAGGTCTACAATTACAATGTGAACTATGACCGAGACTCACGTGCTCAAGCCACGAGAAATCCAGCACCACGTGCACCGCCCGCGCGAAAACCTATGACCGCCTCATGACCGCGATGATAACTGTCTTTATAACAGAAACAATGGATTCGACCAATTGTATTTACTATTTACGGCGTGTTTGTTTACGTGATTTGTTTCAATTTAAATTCGAAAACAATAATGGCAATGAAGGATTCGTTCAATATTACTTAGCTTTGTACGCGCGATGCAATTGCTCAACTACGCATAATAGAACTGAAGAATGCAAAAATAATTATAGTTATTATGTCCCCCACTATGGTAGTGGGGGACATATTGTTTTTGCCCTGTCTGTTGGTCTGTCTGTTGGTCTGTTGGTCTGTTGGTCTGTTTGCGCCAACTTTAACATTTTGCAATAACTTTTGTTATATTGAAGATAGCAACTTCATATTTGGCATGCATGTGTATCTCATGAAGCTGCACATTTTGAGTGGTGAAAGTTCAAGGTCAAGGTCATCCTTCAAGGTCAGAGGTCAAATATATGTGGCCAAAATCGCTCATTTTATGAATACTTTTGCAATATTTAAGATAGCAACTTGATATTTGGCATGCATGTGTACTAGTATCTCATGGAGCTGCACATTTTGAGTGGTGAAAGGTCAAGGTCAAGGTCATCATTCAAGGTCAGAGGTCAAATATATGTGGCCCAAATCGCTTATTTTATAAATATTTTGCAATATTGAAGATAGCAACTTGATATTTGGCATGCATGTGCATCTCATGGAGCTGCACATTTTGAGTGGTGAAAGGTCAAGGTCATCCTTCAAGGTCAGAGGTCAAATATATGTGGCCCAAATCACTTATTTTATGAATACTTTTGCAATATAGAAGATAGCAACTTAATATTTGGCATGCATGTGTGTCTCATGGAGCTGCACATTTTGATAGGTGAAAGGTCAAGGTAAAGATCATCCTTCACAAGGTCAAGGTCATCCTTCAAGGTCAAACATCATATAGGGGGACATTGTGTTTCACAAACACATCTTGTTTTTATACTAGTCTTGTTGGGAAACAGACAGACCAGGAACCGTTGCATTTATTTTCTCTTACGAAGTTGCGATATATTCCAATGTGTATTACTATGAAATGTTGTATACATATACATTTTATTTTTAATGGTTCTTGCTTGATCAACACTATCTATAAAATTATCTACATGATTATATAGATACTGGTTATTCCTCTAAAATGTGTTCATTTTGTAACAGTAACACCTTTGTCAAACTCGTTATAATACTTTTCCTATTTTAAATTATGAGCGAATAAGTAAGTTAAATATTGTTACAAATTTGATGGGACAGAGATTCTGATATATTTAGATCATTGATTTGATATTTATATTATCGTTCTTATACGTTAAGAATTAACTTTTGTTGCTATTTTATCATAACTAATACGAAATTGATTCATCATCATCATCATCATCATCATCATCATCATCATCATCATCATCATCATCATCATCATCATCAGAACAACAGAACAACAGAACAGAACAAATATTGTATTCACTTAAGCATATAACAGCTCATCGTGATCAATATAAACATTCATACATGCGTGAAAAAAATACCGTAAATAAAGATAATAATAAATTACTCGTCAGAGTGTTGTGTGTTAATGTACACACTGAATTGAGTATTCATTCTCAACTATATATAAACAACCACAGAGGAAACAGCAAAAATACATAGATAAATTACATAATACACTGAAAATGTCAACAAAATTTGGCGTCAACAGATTAAAACACAGTATATTCATTTCATATCAAACGGTTAATAAATAACCATTATAAAAGTAGAGTTAAACAAAAATAACATTATTTCTTTTCTTAAAACATGTTATACAGTAAATTGCTAAATTCCGAAGGGTACCTTAATTATTACTATTTAAGAGTTTCAAAAATGCATGCATACTTGGTCTTATTGAATAGTATTTTGATATATATTTTGATCTTTCTTCTAAATAAAATGGACATCTAAGTAAAAAGTAATATTCGTCTTCTAAATCGTTAAGATTACATCATCATCATCATCATCATATCTATTATAGCAATTGGCTGTATTCCAATATTTATAAGAATGATCAAACATGGCTTCTAAAGATATGTATTATATTATTTACAACCATAAAACATGTTACTCAATGATAAAACTCGTGAGGATTTAATAGTTTCAATTTGATTTAATGCTTTGAAAATCACCTGTTAATTTGTTAGCGTATTAAAATGTTAGAGGATGGTAATTTAACCCTGATAGATATTTTGATTTTGTGATCGTTTAGTGTTCGTTATCTGTATTAACATAAAAACAAAGGCAAATAAAAAAAACCGTTAAACATCAATGGGCAGATAATTTAGAGATACAAGTCTGTGTTGATAAGCCACAATAAATAAGCAATAAGCTTTTAAGTGTGTTTTTCTTATATGTTTTATCTGCAATATTTGCCAGAAATCTCAAGATAACTCCCTCCAGTTGAAAGCATAGTGCCAACAGTCGTGTCCAACAATCAATACGCGAGATAATTTGTTCATTTTATTTGCAAATTTACACCAACTTGGAATTGGCTAGGTATCATACGTCTTAATATAATATACGTAAGTGTACGCTGTATACGTCTTCTTAACCTTTATCATGTGTGAACTAAGTTGTTTGTAAGAGGTGGCATTGTATATACCTTCATTCGCTCATTGTGCTATTATCCGATTTATGCCTAGCGTCTAGAACAAAGGCTTTTGCAAACAGCGTAGACCCAGATGAGACGCCGCATGATGTGGCGTCTCATCAGGGTCTGCGCTTTTTGCTTAAAGGAATTTCTGTAAGAAATATTCTAAATATAGAAATAAATTTACTTGAAATCCCAAATTTTGGAATTAAATTGATCCAATTTAGAAGGGTGGGAGAGTCCACTAGGCATAAATGGGTTAAGCGTGATGAACTAGTACGCTACCTTGCGTGGTAAGGAGGTGGATGTTTTCATTGCCGAGCCAGAACTCGGCCTGCAAGTCGCCGAAGCCGTGTTTGTAGTCCTCCCAGTCCCGGGTGAAGTTCTCCCGACCGTCATGCCGCCGCTGGATCACCGTCCAACCTGCAGTTAGGAGAAGAAACTTTGATTAATTGTATCGGCCTGCGGTCGCATTTATATCGTTCCAAACGCTCCTGATCACAAACTCTATTTACTTCGTTAAATGTATAAAATGTGTAATTGTCTCTTGCTGTAACAATAACGTGTGCACTTGTGGTCCGTAAAAATGTTTAACTTAATAAATAAAATGCCTAAAACTATTACATGTGTATTTGAATTTTTGGAATCTCAAAGCAGATTTATCACTTACACGCCGTTTTGAAATTATTTTCGTTGCTTAAACTAGAACTTTATAAAAAATTATAAAACACATCAATTCCTGCTCGAGTAATTCAGTGGAAATAGTTTAACATTTTCTTTTATCAGGTCAGGTCTTCAAACATTAATTCGGTCATAAAGCTTTGAATTTCAATTAATGCATCTCCATTTTTCTACATCAAGAGAACGAAAACCGAAGATTTACAACAGACAAAATTAAAATGTAAATTTCGATAACACAGAACAATAACTTAAGAATAATTTAACCCATTTATGCCTAGTTAACTCTCCCATCCTTCTAAATTGGATTAATTTATTTCCATATTTAGGGATGTCTAGTATATTTATGTCTATATTAAGAATATTTCTTACAGAAATTCCTATAAGCAAACAGCGCAGACCCTGATGAGATGCGGCGTCTCATCTGTGTCTACGCTGTTTGCCAAGGCCTTTTTTCTTAGACGCTAGGCATAAATGGGTTAATGTGAATTGTTAAGTGTTTTATGCACTGCACTTCCCAATTATAAAATCAATCCAAGCCCGTGTACCCAGCTTACCTGCCCCTTCCATTATTTTACAGAGGGCCCTGAAGGGCGTGGTGGAGCGCTCAGGCTTCACGAGGATGTAGTAGTCTCCTAGGTAACGCATGCCGCCGCTCTGGTACACCTCGTCGCAGTCTACAGGTAGAAAACGTTGAAGAAATATATTCATTTATTGACTATGAGATACATAGGTTAAAGAATGGTTCAGGCTTCCGCTGAAATTAGTAGTATATATGTGTGCGTTTGCGAGAGCTTGGTCGTTCTAGCTCGTTGTTAGTTTTTACAGATTTGGTTATTTAACCCATTTATGCCTATCGTCTAGAAAAAGCCTTTGCAAACAGCGTAGACCCAGATGACACGCCGCATGATGCGGCATCTCATCAGGGTCTGCGCTGTTTGCTTAAAGGAATTTCTGTAATAAATATTCTAAATATAGAAATTAATATACTAGACACCCTAATTTTGGAAAAAAAATGATCCAATTTAGAAAGATGGGAGAGTCCACTAGGCACAAAATGGAAAAATGCTGTGCAATAAGTAAACATCATTTTTTTCCTGCATTCTCCGTAGCATTGATTTTATCAGGTATGTGTATTAACACTAATACACATACCTGATTTTATGAATATAAATATTTTGCCAGAGCGAGGGCTGTGTTGAATAGTTTTTTTACTGAACAGACTGACGACATCCTTATGAGACGCATCTACAACTTCTAATGAAAGTTTGTTTTTAGAGTGCTTCGTTTGTTTTAACCCTTTTCCTCTTAAAAGCAAACTGAAAATCGCTTTGTGCAAACAGCATAAAACCAGAACATCCTGCGAGTAACTCGCAGTCTGTTGAGGTTTTTATGCGTTTTGCTGCTCATCAGTATCTAAGGTTTGGAGATATAGCCTTAAAAACTTGAATCTAGTAAGAAAGGTATTAAATTAAATGTAACTTTCTAATGGACTACAAATGCATGAAAATACATATCTAAGTGGTAAAGGGTATGTGCATGATTAAGATTCAAGTTAACAATTTATTGTTTTAATTTGACGTCTTTTACCGTCATATGATTTTCTTGTCATGCGTGTTTTGGCTGATTTGAGTATACCACCAGAACATTGGAAACATATCCGCGTCTTTGTAACACTGTTTTACTGCATGAAACAATTTTATCTCTAATAAAAAGGCTTAATAGATAGAACATTTTACATTCAATTCTCGACATCAATACAGTTTGTGCGTGCACCTTTTATTTTCATAGAATTACCAGCGCAAAAGCGTTTATACTTAAAGGCTATGTTCTCATATTTAGTACCGTACTTACTTCCACATTCCTGTCAACATGTAAACATGTAAAAGTATAAAGAGCAGTGGAAGCGAGGCCTCACTTTAAAGGGATCTTTTCACGCTTTGGTAAATTGACAAAATTGAAAAAAGTTGTTTCAGATCCGTTAGTTTTCGTTTTAGTTATGATATTTGTAAGGAAACAGTATTACTGAACATTAACCATGCTCTAATATAGCCATTATATGCATCTTTTGACGATTTTAAAACCTAAAAATTATAAAGCGTTGCAACGCGAAACGATTGAATAATTTGGAGAGTTCTGTTTTTGTCGTTAAATTTTGTGAAACTACGAAGATTGCTTATATAAGGTATAAAATACGTCACGAATTTGTACTCGGCGGAATAGCTCAGTAGGCTATAGCGTTTTTACTCCAGGACTCTGGCAGGACTCCAGGGGTCACTGGTTCGAAACCTGCTCCGGGCAATGTTCTTTTCCCTTTTTTAATTTTTTTCTTGATTTTTTACTGGAGCTTTTATGATTCAATGTTTACATTTATCAATATATAGCATTTAATGAATAAGTTAAAAAAATGCCAAAATCTGTGAAAAGGCCCCTTTAATGGATTGCATTTCAACCCGCGAGGTATCGAGTTTATATACAGGTCATCACCGGAGTTCGCGGCCAGTAAAATAATCGTTAATAATAAAGACGATATCCGTGAACTAGGTGACCTGGAATTTTCTTTAGACCAGAAATATGTTAAATGAAGATATTCAGCAATATAATTATGGTATGTCAATAATAGATTCTTAATGTGTTTTCAACACTACAATGATAAATATTATTTTTGATTAATTTAACAATAATTATTCCACCATATTTACTAATGTATTAAGCATGAGCGCTATGATTCTGTTAATAATCGAATCAAATGGCAATGCCCGACAAACCACTACAACATGTTTGTTCGAAGAACGCGCCTATAAATACGGATACTTCGCTTGTGGCCGGTTGACTCACATGTTTTAATTTCACTTCCATTCTTCTTTTGTTTTTGTTTTTTGTTTTTTTTTTGTTTCTATAGGTTAATAACCCGCAATATGTAATATTGTAAAATAAGCCGCGAAAACTCCGCGTAACATCCCGTACCGCGTGTGATGCAGCTAAGAACTGCACAGAAAAAGACATTCGCTATCTTTGATCTCATTCATTGAACTATCAACGCCGTACATATTTTTAAAGATATTTTTGTTTATTCTTCAATATAATTTGGCATTACCAAATTTAAGTGAGGTTTCTATAGAGAAATCAAAATCGGACTCATCAAACAACTTAACAGATCACACTCATCAAAACTATCACGAATGTACAAGAAATCCTTGAACTTCGCGATGTTTTGCGAAATTAATACGAACACCTCACATCGTCAATAGATGTTTTTATTTCAAACTTGCACTCATGCATTAAATTGATTAAAAACTAGCATGTCTGATCTTATAGAAACCCAGACGCTTTCCTAAAGTATCTGAGCGTCGTTTTGGTTGCTATTTTTACAGTTTTCCAAGAGTGTTTTAGTCTTCCACAGGATCGACCTCCTGTTTATTTCAAACGGCATAGATGCTTAGCGCAATAGTTAATTATTTTTAGTTCGCGGTTTCAAATGGGTATGGTTATTGTATTAATACATGTTGTAACATTTTCGACAGTTGATAAATTGCATTCAAGAACTGAGGAGTAAAAAAATAGTGTTTTTCCCTTTGACCCGACCGACATATTTTTTGATGGGGGTAGGAGTTAAATCATTTTTGCTTAACTAAATTACTATGAGATATATATTTGGAACATTCGATTAAATCGGTTAAATTAACTTAAAATTAACAACAGAGAATTGGAAGATTTCTTTTTAGTAAAACTGGCTTCTGCCGACCAATTCATCCGTCCTTTTTGGCGATGTTACTAGATCAACAAATTTCTGTTTTTCTGCTTAACCAATGCTATGTTTTACAAACGAAAAAATAAAACAGCCGTTGAATTAGTAAGATCACAGGAGATCCACCATTCTGAACGCGTGTATAAAGATTTGAAGCATTTAATTTTTAAAACGATTAACCTCTTTTTGCATTTTTCTTGTGCTTTTTTAATTTAACCACCATGATTTAACAACTGTCGTGTAAAACTTCCATATATTTTTAACAAGAAAGATATGGTTCAGAAATTCAGTTCGAGTTCGGATAAGGCAACGACTGATACACTTGATTAATTTCTGACAAGATAGGGTTCATCCGGTTGTGGTCATTTGCTGCGCTCAATCGAACCTGAAACTCCGCAAGCGATCCGTTCCACCAGGAGCGAGTGCTCTATGTGCAAACACCGCGATAATGTGCCGTTGGCAATTTCACGCCTTCAAGATTTAATTTCAAAGCACTTGACCAGCGGTATGAGGAATCGGTTCAATGGAAAAAGTTCATTATGGATGCCGAGCTTAATATAAAGTGAGGCATTGTTCCCAGACTCGTTGAAAATATTTAATATATGCTTCGTGGTTAAATTTATAAAAGTATTAATGATATCTTAGCAAATTTATGGTATTGTGCACAGAAAAAATATATTGAACGAGTCGAAATGGTCAGAGATATTTAAACTTTAATAACATCAAGAGCTGTCACCATAGGATGACGTATGCCCCCTATAAACGCTTGATAGAAGTTATGAGCTTTTTTCGAAACCTAAACGCAGATTTCGAAACCTAAACGCGGACCCTAAGTTCAAGGTCAAGGTCACAGCGGTCAAAATTTGTGTGCGTATGGAAAGGCCTTGTCCATACACACATGCATGCCAAAGATGAAATTGCTAGCTGAAGCGACATAGAAGTTATGAGCATTTTTCGAAACCTACTCGCAAAGTGTGAAGGACAGACGGACGGACGGACGGGCAGTCCGATCACTATATGCCCTCCTTCGAGGGCATACAAATATCAGCTGACACTGTTTGAATGTTAAAGGCTCAAATAACAACAACGTATCCTCATACTGGTGACTTCTCAGAGCAACAACTGAATGATTTTCCACGATCCAAATGACAGTTTCCTACCATATATTCATCACACTTTACACAGTTAGTGACCCAAGGAGTTGCTATGACTACAAACATAAGCAGACGTCATGCATACATTGATTATAATAATGAACTGATAAGGGGCGTGAACTCAACGATCAAAGTGGATTAATTATAATGATTGATGTCAAAATCGGTACCAGACGGACACGATAAGGAATCTTTCTACTGGCAAAAATAGAACCGCTTTTATCCTCAAGATGTTAACCTTATGCTTTGATGGTTGATGTATTCGACTCTTGAGTTCTCAGAACACACACATGTGTTAAACGGTTCATGAAGTTTGATTTTTGAGCTGGATCATTCTAAAATGCCAAAGCAAAGAGCTGGCGTTCATTCTGCAGTATTTGTCATCGAATCACTCCATATCGCGCACTTCAGTCAAACAATAATGATGATGTCGTTGTTTTGTCAAATTTAGATATCAGTAATATGTAATTTTACGTTGCTCTTCTTTTGTCCTTCTATCACGTGCTTGGCCTGATTCACTCCCGCTGAACTAGGTTACAATGAGAGGTGCGTCTGTACGACAACGCGATACGGCGTCATAACTACAACGCGAACAGCGTCTTGACAGTTATAGACATACACACGCGTTTACTTAGGTACATTATTTGTTTTAACGTACACGTAAACGGGATATGGCATATTTTTCATGTATTATTGTTTCTTTACTCGCTTCTTAAGCTAAAAAACATAAAATTCCAATTAATTCGTTGTTTCTGGCTTGCAGTTTCTGTCACGATGAGTATTTACCATGATTTGTATCAAGTTCACTCTTTTACAAACATGTGTATACTATTATTGGTGATTTCTTTCCGATTTTGCAGAAAAAGCTGTAGCATGCCAACTCCGTGTACATGTTACGGTATCTTCTCTTACGACAAAGACATGTTACGGTGTCTTCTTTACAGCGTTACAGCGCCTGCAGGAAGTCAAATTTAAAACCATGGAGATTTCGTTCTACGATAGTAGCATTTTGGATGTGAGTATGGAGGTCGTCATTGATTGCAACAACAATAGTTACTAATAACCTCAATTACTGTAAAATTTAACAGGAATGTAGACAATATTTCACACCTCGAAAGTGGGGAATTCAATAACATATTAAGGTCATTTAAAACGAATCTTTATAGCGTTTTTTAATCAATCAGTAATACAATTTTTAAAGATTTGGTACATTTATTTTCAGATAAAATAATAGCAAAAATATTTAATTAAAGACTGAATTAATCTTAGAATCGCAAATTCAGTAATATTTGCTTATGTTTTTTTTATAAATAAATCAATACTACAATATTTTACAAGACTTTGAACATTTGTTAATAGCATTAATCTAAATTAAAGATTTTCTATTAATTCAGTCTTTAAAGCGAGACTTTACGATTGTATATGTGTTAAATTGTAATATATTGATAAAATATGTTACAATAATACAAAACAGGCAAGAAAAATTATACATTGAAGACAAATTTCATAAAATGCAGCAAAGATAAATTAGCGCCCCGAGCCGATTGTGACGAAGATATTTCGTACATATTTTCCTACAATAACCGAAGCAATAGATATCGTTGCAGGAATTTTAAATGAACCGTTAAACTAACTTATGATTCACATCGTCCATGCATGATTTACATGCTGGAGAATTCGACTGTAGAGACATTTTCGATTTCAGAATTAAATATCTGACTTATTTCGCATTTTTTGACACATGTTCTTCTTAACTTTTATTTTAATTTATATTGAAATATATTTATAATAAGTTTTTTTTACACATTTTATATAAATTCATAAATATTGACAAAATCGTATAGTCTCGCTTTAAATCAACATTCATTATTACTATTTTTTTTAATAAATACACCAAATCTTTAAAATATAGTATTGCTGTATTTAAATCGTAAATTTACTTTCAGTAAAAATACCTTTTAAATTCTATCTATTTTTTTTGGTTTGGTACCTAAATTATTCTTTTTAAAAAAGTTCAGTGGTAGCTCATTCATGCCCCTTAATTCTTTACTGTAGGTATTGCATTAATTAATCAATTAACAATTAATCACCAGTTTGCAAATATATGCCCCTGATGTAAGACAATGATAGGTGGCATTAACAACTCATTGTAGGTATACCTCTATAAAGATCCATTTTACCGAACCCTCCACAACATTTACTATATAAATACAATTTACCGAACTTGTTATTTACCGAAACCTCTAGTACCCGTCGATACTATACCGCAGTCCGCACAGGCTAATTAGGGACGACACTTTCCGCTTTTATGGTATTTTTAGTTTCAAAAAAGTCTCTTCTACACGAAAAAAACAGTTCAGGCGGAAAGTGTCGTCCCTGATAAGCCTGTGCGGTCTGCACAGGCTAATCTGGAACGACACTTTACGCGCAAGCATTAAGCCCAGTTTTCTTAGAACGCAACTCATATCGAGGAAATTATCGATATTTTTCACTGTTATGTTTCACTGTTTGAAACAGTGAAATTACAGTTTTACTTCACTGACATTTCTCTATAAATCATCGGAAAGCATAAAATAATTTATCTTAAACATCCGGCATCGGATACACATACAATTTGAAGGCACACTAAAAAATACAGAACAAAAGCATGGAGTTAAAACATGTTTTTCAAAGGCCATTACCGGTCTTAGCTTGCGTATTATGAAGACGTATAATGTTTTGTGGTCATTGAACCCCTTACGAATCTTCATATTTGTATAAAATCATCCCGCAATATGACAAACATAGCTTTTTTTTTTCTTGGCATTGAAAACACTGTCTTACGTTTGGTGCAAGGCTTCCAAAACATCACCACAAAAAGCAAGCCTGAGAGAACTTGATATACCAACCTGTTTACAATAAACGTCTTCACAAACCTTTCGGCCCGTTACGTTATTTCAATTATAAACCAGTTTATATGGAGTATTTTAAAATCATCGGAGGATTATATATACTTGTAACGTTAATTTGTTTAGGTGTATGCAGGGAAAACCTGATTTCCATTCAACATCGGATATATTTAATATCGTAAAATAATTATGATACGCCATGTATTCATAGTGAAATTAAATTAATTTAACCCATTTATGCCTAGCGTCTAGAAAAAAGGCATTGGCAAACAGCGTAGATCCAGATGAGACGCCGCATCATGCGGCGTCTCATCAGGGTCTGCGCTGTTTGCTTACAGGAATTTCTGTAAGAAACATTCTAAATATAGAAATAAATATACTAGACATCCCTTATTTTGGAAAAAAAATGATCCAATTTGGAAGGATGGGAAAGTCCACTAGGCATAAATGGGTTAATTAACCAAGTTGTCCAGACAGAACGTTATACCGTAAAGCAACATATACGATTACAGTACAGTGATATAAAGCTCTCGTTTAAACAAAGTGATTTAATCGATAAACCGTAGTATATCGGTTGCATTGCGAGCCTCATGTTTAATGAGATACTCTAATCTCCAGCACTTGTTAACTTTGGAAAAACGTGCTTAACCTTCCCTGGATGGAATTCGAACACGGGCCCGCCAGGTCGCAAGTCAGACAGTGAATACCCGCCTCACCACCATAACGTTGACTCCTTCACTGCATTCTATTGAAAGTACATCACCCAAACAACAATGGCTCAAGTTGAGCATGCAGGGCGCCACGTTAGAACAATACAAAAACGATTCGATACGTTCAATCAGTCACGCCCTTCCACGGATAGTGCTTCCGGACAGGTAGATCTGTGAATGCCATCAGAGCACTGGGATCTTCAAAGGAGCGATCACACGGCGTACTCGTTTTGCACTTTTAATGATTGAGAGTTAACATACGCCCAGACATTGGACTGGTTCCGATAATGATTATCTCTCTCATATCTCTCTGCCGTTATTATACATCACGTGATGATTGTCGAATAAAATATTGTTGTTATTTAAGATTATTGTTTTCCTGGAAGGCTTTTGCAGTGGGTACCGTCAAACGTGCACAGGGCGGGTGGGTGGATGGGTTGGGGTAAATACTAAGAAGAGTTTGCAGGAAGATATTATTGTCGGCGGATTATAAGTAATAAACGAATGATCTGTACATGGTAACATCTGTCTGAGCGAGTTTGGGGAAGGCGCTAGGCAGTTTTGTCGGAGAGTAACGTAAACGCAAAATTTACGGAATACCGTAAGTACCATCGTGGTCACACATTAAAATCCAGAGGGCAACAATGCGAAAGTACGATGGCGACAATGCGATAGTATGATGGCGACAATGCGACAATGCGATAGTGCGATGGCGACAATGCGATAGTGCGATGGCGACAATGCGATAGTGCGATGGCGACAATGCGATAGTGCGATGGCGACAATGCGATAGTGCGATGGCGACAATGCGATATCATATCGTACTGTCGCCATCGTTTCGTCGCATTGTCGCCATCGTACTATCGCACTGTCGCCGTCGTATTATCGCACTGGCGTCATCGTATTATCGCACTATCGCATTGTCGCCATCGTACTATCGCACTGTCGCCATCGTATTGTCGCACTGTCGTCATCGTCTTATCGTACTATCGCATTGTCGCAATTGTAATATCGCACTGTCGCCATCGTATTGTCGCACTGTCGCCATAGTATTGTCGCACTGTCGCCATCGTACTATCGCATTGTCGCCATCGTACTATCGCATTGTCGCCATCGTACTTTCGAATTGTCGCCATCGTACTAGCACGTTGTCGCCATCGTACTATCGCATTGTCGCCATCGTACTATCGCACTATCGCATTGTCGCCCTCTGGATTTTAATTACTGTGTAACCACGATGGCATTAACGGTATTCCGTACAAATCAGTGCGCAAATTTCGTTTTGCATGTTTTGTTTTTGTTTGCGGTTTTAAATGTATTACTATTTCACGGTCAGCGTTCTGATATTAACTTATTTCCATCACGTGATACAACGGTAAAATTTGTTTAACCCAAAGTATCTAAACAATAAATTCTAACTAGAAAAGGGAGGACGCTATACTCGTTTCTACCTGATATTTCTATTTAGCTTTACGATATGTTTATGTCTGAAGAAAATTTTGATATTCGTAGTTTCATAGAAAGATAGGTGCGCGTTTCAAAGCTTAATTCATATTCAGGGATAATTTTCTGAACACAATCTTAGCAGAACATGTCTTTGGGAGAAATCCAATATGATAACAGGAAAATGTATGACACGTTTACTTATTATTATATATTAATTGACGCAAATTAGTTGCTGATTTGTGGCATACCTATTAATGCAGTGAAAATAAAAACGCTTCTTTGGTTGGTCATAGTATATCAAACAGTTTGTTTATATTTGGATATTATTTTTCGTTTCTGAAATATAGCTTCCTATACATTATTCCTAAAATCAAAGCGCCGACAATAGAAACCTTGTTGAAAACGCATTCCCAAAGCTATTAGCACGTTGGCAACGCAGTCAAATTGGTTTGGAGTACACACATCACGATGTAATGGCTATCTGTTGACATAACCAAGTGCAAACATGTGTGTTCTATCCAGCAAAACACTTCCAGTAAATTCACTATTACTGCAATGAACTGCTGACCATTTTCTGAAAAGTGATGCCAACGAATATGATGTATATTAGCAGTTATTATTGTCATGGCGAATAAGTGTACATTTCCGGTACCTCGGTCCGATTTCTTACCACACACCTTAAGTATGGCCTTTTACTTGGTTTTGTATGTTGTGCTCTAGGAGGACATTGGCACAGGCACTCGACATTAGTTGCTACCACCCCAACTCACCCGATCCCCACACCCCTCCCAAACTGATATCCCGCTCCCAAAAAAATATTTAAGTTAAAAAATCGACTAACTCTTTTGTTGTGACCTTTGCACATCAAATGTACAAATTAGAGTGTTTTGGCAGGGGTAGCAGCTCGGGAAAGAGGAAAAGCAGGGGGGGGGGGGGGGGGGGGTAGCAACTAAAGCCGCGTGCTTGTGGACATTATAAGATAAACACGGTGCAAAGGTGAATCTCAGACCTTGAAATATGAGATGCCAAGATCAATCAAGTGGTTGATTTTTACATTGACACTTATATATGAAACGCGGCATGCGAAAATTGGTCTTATTCCATACGCGGTTATATTCTCATACATAAAAAAAAGATAACCTATTACTTCACAGTTGTTGCAGGAAAATACAAACAAATACCAGAGACAATTACGTTATCTTTTTTTATGTTGATTCGCGACCTATTTACCCAGAAACCGTGAGAATTCCTCGCGATGTGTAACCCAAATTCGTATACCAAAACTAGTAACCACCGTAGTTTAGCCTACCGTTGAGTTCCACAGAGTACATGTGTCAGCCATGTTTTATGTTGTAAACGGATGCAAATTGTTATTTGCATGATAGCTAATTGAGCAATTTAAGTCAGTTTCTGCAAATATGTTTCGAGATAATTTCGAGATACTATCACTTAAAGTCGTGCCACCTGTCAAAATGTGCGCGTTAATGTTTATTCTATACCAGCTGCTTTCAACAGGCGAATGATGCCCGCACATAGCAGGACGACACGCATTACTTCGTTGCAAAAATGCGTAAAATAATTTTCAAGGGCAGATCATTTTGAAATATAAAAAAAGATAAAAACTAGTATTTATCTCACCATTCACCGTTTTAAAAATGTGTAGCGCACGATAAAATTTATTATTTCAAGCGATGGTTTAATCATTTTTCCGTTTCGATGAAGTATTACACCACGGTGTATGCATGTCTGTGCATTTTGTCGCGTGTATTTGACATCTACTTTACTTCTACGCTTTTACATATATTATTGCATTCGCACATTATTTAACTAATAAGCTAGTCCACTCTTTGCACTGAATAACCAGCATAAACAGATCAACTACCATGACTAGCTACTTCAGAACGCGCAATAAGAACAGCAAGTTTATGTTGATATCTGGAAAACTTGTAGTTCATTTTCCTTATATCAGTGTTAATGTGTATTTTTATCAGCAAACAATCGCTAAATGAGTGTGTTTTTTCTGATATTCGTCTTGTACGACGACCATTTTTCTTTAAAAGTAAGGATTGCGCATACAATATAAAATATACAAATGTAACAATATGCATGTGGTTTACAACTTTACAAAGCTAAGTGGGGCAATGTAAAGTGTATTTGGTGATAGAATACGCCATCAGAGCATTTAGATAAATCACCAGACTTATCCACAACACTGAATATGATTAGAAATGTTCTAATAGTAGCCTCGACCAATCAGATTGATCTGAAATGAAACCATTAGAACGATTGATCATAATAATTATTTGTTTCTTGGCGGTTGTAGTAAAACGATAACAGTACGTGAACCTTGAAAACTAACGCGCATGTTATTCTCCCGCATATGTGTTCTCGAGGTAAACATTTGAACGTATCATCTTGCTGGCAAATTGATAATAAATAATATCATAAGGGCATAGGAGTAATAGCAAACACGTTCGTTATAATTCATTCTTTTTTATCACATATCGATAGCACCAAATTCAGGTTCACTCAACACCCATATTATTGCTTTGTTTTACCAAACATGTAAAGATTGTTTTACTTTATGGTATCCATCCTTTTAAATAAAATAACATTATGTTCCGTACGAATAAATAATTATTCAATGATTACTAATTCATGCTCAAACGGAACGCTAAGGAAGACAGCGGGTTTAATGAGAATTTAATTTAATGACCGCCAAAGTTCCTGCAAACTGTTTGCTTCGAATTTTTATTCAAGACGTTGTTTCGTTATTCGATGCAGACGATCGAATAGGTAAACATTAAAAATCTCGCAATTACTCTTCTCTCCTATTATAAACAAATTGCATAAACAGTTTATATTTCCCTTGGGACATTATATGCAGGTGTTTACGCTCGGTACTGTTTTGCACTGAGCTCGAACGTTTTCCAGAAGTTCCGCCTACACATCGGAGACGATGTTCTCATTGCTCATTCCTTATTACCAAGAACAATTTTACTTAGAAAGCCACTTTGATAAACCATTCATGCATGGGATTATACAGGATAAGTCGAGAGAAAATCAACGAGGGCAAGGCATGCATACTGAACTATAACTTGTGTGAGTCCTGCGACCATACTTACGCAACATCCCATTTCCTAAATTACACTTATTTTAAATTATAATGATATAATAATACAATATAACGACCTAAAAATGTATTCATATACACTGTATGAATACTCTTCTTCGTTGATGCTGCATGAAACCATACTATTGGTTGCTAACATCTTTTTGAATATAGGTTTACATGTCAAATTACTGACACGCGTACACGTTTTACCAACATATTACCCTAATTATGGAACCAGTTTATATAAAATTTCATAAGTAAGATCTATTTTGAAAATGCAAAGTTCGCTACTACACTAAACATGGTCTGCAAACAAGTTATAACAGATTTAGGGATAAAAAAATGTTATGGCAAGTCAATGAAGCCTGTCAAAGCTGCACATATTAGTACGATGACAGATTTGCCGAAAACGTAATTGCTTTCTGGAATATTCACTGATGAAACTACAAACGAAAAAACAAATGCTGCGGAAGCAGGTGTTCTGTGGCGCAGCGTGGAAAATGGCGAAGATGATTATTCAGTGTTAGAGAATTCGCTTTCTCATACTCAATGTCACGTAACGTTATCACGAACAACGCAGGTTGTTATTTGTATACAAATAGTCAAATTAGCTGATAATGATTACGTGCTCAGTGCAACTGATGGTTTAAATAGAAAAAAAGGTAATTTTCCGACCATGGTCTTAACAACGTGAATATATGGATTCATTGCGATTACGATAAGCAAGAATGTCGTTTAATTGTTAAATCCAGTACCAGCATGAGAAAGTATAACACTGATTTGTATTCCATAAAAAAATTATTAAAGAACAACCAACAAAACCAAGAGCTGTGTTTGTGAGACACATATGCTACCTACTGCAATTTGAAGCCATATATTTAACCTTTGACCTTGAAGGATGACCTTGACCTTTCACCACTCAAAATCTGCAGCTCCATGAGATGCACATGCATGCCAAATATTAAGTTGCTATCTTCAATATTGCACAAGTTATGACCAATGTTAAAGTTTTGGGACAGACGCACAGACACACACATACAATGGCAGACAGACAGACAGACAGGCCAAAAACAATATACCCCGATCATTCGATCCGGAGGCATAAAACCACATTTTTCAAACATAATTATACAACATTAACTTGACACAATTCTTTGAGAACAATCGATCACGTAATATGCATGTTTTTTCTTCTTTAGCTGCCTGCTTTTAAGAGTATTTCGCCCGTAAGTGACTACTTTGCACATTCTTTGTTCGATGGCATTTTAATAGGCAATGTGTCTGGTTGCAGATAAGATGATCGTTTTTCAACCAGTGGCATCTTTGATGAAAGATATTGATACTTGCTTACATATTGCAAACAACCTAACTTGCCCGGACTTTAGGGAGATAAAACATGATTCAGAATACTTACAGCTGATACCATAACAACGACATCTTTTTATGACTGTTTGGAGATTTTTTTTGCTACCGTTCATTTCTCAGCTGTAAAGTTTCATGTATTAAGCAAATAATTCCATGCACTATAGATACTCTTGAATAATCGTGTCTGCATTTCATAAACCGTGTTAGATTTTGGTATTGCCACTCGAGGTAATTATACACATACTAGACGTGCGTGAGAAACATCACATTCTTCATAAGGCATTAAGTACTTAGGTACATTAATAAGTAAACACTATGAAACAAAGCCGTCTTGCTGACGTCTTGCACCATGTACACGTCAACATTGTATTCAATGAACACTAATGCAACAAGTGGTTCAGTAATGGTTAACAATGCCCCCAAATAGTATTCCTCTTAAATCCAACTTCCGGTTGAGGTAGTGAAGTCAAGTTTGCATTAGAATGTACAAGTAAGTGATTCTTTTACTTGTACTTTAATATCCATAACTCGTTCTCACACTTTCACTTCTCATGACCTTGCCAAATAGCACTTGCTTGTCAAGAACTAACAAAGACACGACCTCAGATCATGTCTAAACAATTGGTCATTTAAAGCATTTCGAAATAAATTCTAGTTCTACTTATTTATTTTTTTATTTCGAGTACCAGAAATGAGCATTACATTCATCATTGATGATAAATGATGTGCCTAAGGTCAGTTGGTTCAGGAAGTGATAAACCGGTTTTTGTGGAGTTGAGCATATTGCTTACACGCCAAATAAACACGATGAGCGTTTATACATTTTTGATTGATTTGTTGTTTATAGTATTTTTACAATATGAGGGAGATGCTTTTATACATTATCATCGTGACAGTTGATTGACACATTAGTATGAGATGTAATCTTTTTTCTTGTAATTACTCTCGTTGGGCCATTAAAACGGGGCATCTTTTTGTACATTTTCTCTAACGTAAAATCTTATGTAAATTGATATAAAAGCATACATGTTTCTGTAATTTGTTGGTACAAAAGGTACCAAGATTGATTCCTTCGATGCAGCAAACATTGGAATAAGGGTTGATATTTGTGTCAAAGATGAATATTTCCTGCCATTAAACAACATCACACTGTCATTTAGAAAATGGAGAGTGGTAAGTAGGCATGCCAAACATGTGTACTCCATACATCAAATGAATGCATATACAACCATGCTGCTGCTACCAGGTATGCCTCCATTCATCTAGTAGAAAGTATTAACCATTTGCATGCTGGGAAATTTGTCTTCTGCTAAAATGTCGTCTGCTGAATTTGTAAAATAAGCATTTTCTTCATTTTTTTTCAAAGAATACTATCAGAATAGCAAACAGTTTGGATCCAGATGAGACGCCACGTTCTGTGGCGTCTCATCTGGATCCAAACTGTTTGCAAAGGCCTTTAATTCGGTTCCCGCACTGAAAGGGTAAACAGTTATCTGTCTCAGCTACCGACTGCTAACCCCAACTTCAAGTTTACACTAGTTTCAATTCGAATACGCTCGTTATAGAATTTGCTTATTCCATACTTATTCATGGTCGATGTCAAAAACCGTACCACGTCATTAAAATACAAGAGTTCATTTTAAGGTTATTCATTTAAATGCCGTGGTTATACATGTCCGAAAATAAGGACATCGTTGATGAAGTGTGAATGGTATCCAACAAGTGTCAACGAAATGCATACCCTGCACACCATGATTGAAATGTCAAGGAATTTCCACCAATTCAGTGCATTGCCAAACGAACTCTAGATACTTGTGGAGAGATAGTTACAACCCACTCTGCCTACAGGTTAATTATAGGAAGAAATACCTTCGCAGTAACATACTTGCTAAAAGCATTTACTTTTTTGCTATCAGCAGATTGATAAACGCTCATGTGTTTATGAGTAGGAGTCTGGCAGTCTCAGAGAGGTTTTGCTCATGATAACTTATTCCGTTATGGTAAAAATGGAAATATTAATATGTCTGTTCTTATGACAAGTATTCATTAGAACAAAAACAGGAAATGTTTTTCTGATATTTCCTTTTTCTTGTGGATTCTTTGCTATGCGAAATTCGTGATTATTTAATCTGAAACCCAAAACAGCACAGATTAATTTATAAATAGCACAGATTAATTTATATTGTATAACATTTTAAAAAGCAAAGTTATAAAAGTTATAAAAGGAACAATGGACATTCAGTATTTAATTACAAGTTCTGTGTTTACGAACATGCTTGTTTCATTAAATCATTTTACATAAGTGGTAAAACAATTCAGTTGAAACGTTATACACACATTACCCTTTAGAAACGCCACAGTATTTTCTGAGTATGTTACTAGTATGTTAACCCATTTATGCGTAGCGTCCTGAAAAAAGGACATTGCAAACAGCGTAGACCCAGATGAGACGCCGCATAATGCGGCGTCTCATCTGGGTCTGCGCTGTTTGCTTATACGAATTTCTTTATGAAATATTCTAAATATAGAAATAAATATACTTGACACCCCTAATTTTGGAAATAAATTGATCCAATTTAGAAGGATGGGAGAGTCCACTGGGCATCAATGGGTTAATAGGTAACCTTAAACGCTCTTTTGTTATGTATAAACCATTCCCGTTTTATAAAATATTATGCATTGACTCTTAATGTATTCACAATAATGTAAATTTTAAAGAAAGTATAAGAAGCTTACATTGGTAATTCATCATAATAAGGTCAATATTACTTATATTATATTATATATTATATACAATATTACAAAATATGCTTTTTTGCTCCTTTTATGTCCCATGTACATGTACAGTTCAAAGCACTCTCAATACAAAAACTGCAAACTGCTCAGTTGAAATGTAACGTGGTAATATAAAACAAGAACACATATGTGTCTACTTAAATTTTCATTCAGCATTTGTTTTCAGCGACTATTACTATAACGTCTTCCTCTATGCTACGAAGTGCATATGCAGAGTGCACATTTCTTTTATCATTTTATGCTGTTTGTCATATTCTTTAATATACAAGAAGTTTACAAAAAGTATTTAACTTCCTTTTTGGGATTTAATGCAATCGCCTCATGATCACAAATATCCTCACCAAATCTCCTGAAATATTAATCTCCAGATTCATAAAAACAATAAATATGAATCATTAAGATCTCCCCAGACAGGTTTTACCACGTGGTGCCATCTGTAAATACTGTTGATGCTCAAATCTTATTCTCAGACACTTGAAACTGCATCCGATGTATTTCAGGCTTTCGCTATTCCAGATATAGACATTATTTATAAATAATGGTTCAATGAATATACAATATTGATTACGTGGTCGTAACGTAACTTTAGTTTAAGTGGTATATGCATTTAGAATAACTTGTCTTCTAATGTCAGTGTTTTATCATCATACTGGGTGTATATAATTCAATTATGAATTTAAAAAAATCTTATATATTGGTATATGTTTAAGTTATTTATTTACTGTGGTTTAAAGCAAACACTCGTGAAAGGAAAATCGTAAAATATTCAAACACGGCCCTAGTCTTTTGCTGCAAACCCGATTGGACTGTATTCTTATGCATCACTTATGGCATGTCAATATAAAGCTGGTCGATACAGACAGATTTAACATGGTTTCAGTCACAACATTTATGAGAATCGGTATTGAAATTTAGGTTTAAGAGCTTATTTCAAACAAGAGCTGTTTGTAAAACATGCATGCCCTCCATATGGGCTCTCAGTTGTAGTGGCAGCCATTGTGTGAATATGTTTTTTGTCACTGTGAACTTGACCTTTAACCTAGTGACCTGAAAATCAATATGGGTCATCTGCAAGTCATGATCAATGTAATTATGAAGTTTCATGATCCTAGGCCTAATTATTCTAGAGTTATCATCAGGAAACCATTTAACTGTTTCGAGTCACTGTGACCTTGACCTAGTGACCTGAAAATTAATAGGGGTCATCTGCCAGTCATGATCAACAACATATAAAGTTTCCTGATCCTTGGTGTAAGCATTCTCGAGTTATCATCCGGAAACCATTTAACTGTTTCGAGTCACCATGACCTTGACCTAGTGACCTGAACATTAATAGGGGTCATCTGCCAGTCATGATCAATGAACCTATCAAGTTTCATGATCCTTGGTGTAAGCATTCTTGAGTTATCACCCGGAAACCATTTAACTGTTTCGAGTCACCATGACCTTGACCTTTGACCTAGTGACCTGAAAATCAATAGGGGTCATCTGCGAGTCATGATCAATGTACCTATGAAGTTTCATGATCCTAGGTATAAGCGTTCTTGAGTTATCATCCGGAAACCATTTTACTGTTTCGGGTCAACGTGACCTTGACCTTTGACCTAGTGACCTGAAAATCAATAGGGGTCATCTGCGAGTCGTGTACCTATGAAATTTCATGATCCTAGGCCTAAGCGTTCTTGAGTTATCATCCGGAAACCATCTGGTGGACGGACGGACATACGGACGGACGGACCGACATGAGCAAAACAATATACCCCCTCTTCTTCGAAGGGGGCCATAATAATCAAAGGCCCAAATTTGGGTAACAAGCAATGCCAAATTAATTAAGAAGGCTAAGAATGGCCATAGGCAGCATGTATCTTGGTTCTGTACTAAGCTGTATAAGAGCTAGAAGATGCGATACAGTCTAGTCATTACGTACGGACGTAATTCCGGACGACCTAACTTAAAAATCGAGATCCGCCCTCAGCACTAAGATGCACAGTTCGTTCAACGCGTGTGTCAGACAAGCCGACTACACAACAAACGCGTGCTAATAGAGCAACCACTTTCTTCTACCGCATGAACCATCAATAAAATATCTAAATGTTAAAACATATATCCGTTAATTATGGGTTCATGTTTTAACGCTAAACGGGACAATGATGAGCATTGTCTATGAAACAGTTGTTTAACTGATGTTGCAACTGATTCGAGTTCTAAACCAGCGTTTGTACAAACAAAAATAACAGCTTCGTGTATTGGGACTTGGATAAAACATTGATCTTAACTGATTCGTGTTCGATCCTTGTCTATGTGAAGGATATATTTGCCACTAAATCAAAGGAACCAACAGGTGTGGCGTGTTCTGTACTAAGAAGAAACGCCTCCAATCTCGAAACTTTTGGTATTGAAGATCATGAGAGCTCACGATTAACAGGAAGTTATATTGAAGAAATAACATTTGTAACTGCCAGCACTGATGAAGTCTGTATGTTTGTATCATATGTTTTGGGTAGAGTAATTATATTACGATTCATGCGCTGATGTTTTTAATTGCATTGTACCGTTATATATATTTTCTAGTCCATATAAACGGACTCCCACAGCCTTTGATAAGTTTTGCTGTGACGGCCCTTTGGATTATAACTTTTAAAGCTGAGGGTTGAATGATTGCTACTTATATATGATTTGCGTTCTGACAAAACTGGGCATAATGCATGTGCGTAAAGTGTCGTCCCAGATTAGCCTGTGCAGTCCGCACAGGCTAATCAGGGACGACACTTTCCTCCAAAATTTGATGTTTGCTAAGATGAGACATTTTTACGAAAGATTTCATGAAAGCGGAAAGTGTCGTCCCTGATTAGCCTATGCGGACTGCACAGGCTAATCTGGAACGGCACTTTACGCACATGCATTATGCCCAGTTTTCTCAGAACACGGCTCCTACCGCTCATATTTTCCAGACCAGAAATGAGTGCGTGATTGTGTCGAAGCGGCTGTTGCTTACAACTAACAGCACTTGACATTGATCATAAATACATCTTATTTTTCAACACTATAGTGTTTGTACAAAAGAGAATCGCACTAGATCATATTATATGTTTAGTTTTCGTCCGCTATGGAGAAAATTGGATGGACAAGTTAAAAGAATGTTGTATTCTTTTTCAACGCTCAACTATTGTATTTGATCTAAAAGAAGTATATCAGTCGGTATTGTCACGTATTGGTAGTTGTTCATACTTGAGAAATGCTTTTGTGCTATCAATATGAAAAGCATTCTATATGTAAAATTTTCTCTCAAATATCGCTTTAAACACAGAATGGTATAGTGCGAACGAGAGTCGTTCATAAGATTATGCACTTTGGTAAACTATTACTTGACTGTTTATCAAATACGCGTCTTCCGTGAATGCAACAACGCTAAGGAGGTTAAAATTTAATGTCAACAACATTTTTGTCTCGAGTGTGCAAATTTCACTTATCTAAAATGCATCCGGTTCATTAGCATGAAATATTTTATACAAGTGTGTGTTCTTTTTCTGTTCGAATCTTTTTGGTATGATTGCTATGACAATGTTTATAAAATAACACATAGCAACATGTGGTTTATGTAACAAGGACCGGAATTTTGAAAGATGTTTATGTTTCTGGAGGCCGAGATTTAAACATGGTCATTAGGTCGGTATAGTGTGTGTGTCGACTTATAGCGCATCTTATAACATACAAAAATTATGCATGATGCGGCGTCTCATCAGGGTCTGCGCTGTTTGCTTCAAGGCATTTCTGTAGAATATTCTAAATATAGAAATAACAATTCTAGACATCCCTAATTTTGGAAATAAATTGATCCTATTTAGAAGGATGGGAGAGTCCACTGGGCATAAATGGGTTACGGTATTAGATCAAAGTTCAAGGGCGGGAATAAAGAATGCGTGAAAATAGTAAAATAAAAATCCCTAAATATAAAACATGTTTTTAACAAGTTAAATAAATACGTGTTAGTTATGCGGTTCAGATCTAGTCTCTTCTAAATGTATATAATGCCAAAAATATTCTAATGTAACGGGTTATTGTGAGACATTATAAATTTAATAATAAAACACAGTTAATTTGCCGTGTATTGCACGTCTTTGTAAAGTCGACATGAATTGAAAACAATCACGGAGCTTACTCATACTGAAGACATTGAATGAGTTGCAATTACTCATCTTATAAATTATCGACGTTGTAACTTAATTGTCCACTTCGAAAAACGATACATCGTAGCACGAAATGGGCAGGAGAAAAGATCAACGTTGTCGTCACCGGTTATTACTCCACGAGGTAAACCTCAACCACAAACATGCGGTTATAGTTGAGTCGCGTCTTAGAAAACTGGCCATAATGCATGTGCGTAAAGTGTCGTCCCAGATTAGTCTGTGCAGTCCGGACAGGCTAATCAGGGAGAACTCTTTCCGCTTTTATGACGTTTTTTGATTAAATGAAGTCTCTTCTTAGCAAAATCCAATTAAGGCGGAAAGTGACGTCCCTGATTAGCCTGTCCGGACTGCACAGGCTAATCTGGGACGACACTTTACGCACATGCATTAAGCCTAGTTTTCTCAGAACGCGGCTCATTTATTTATCCATCGGTATTTAAGTTAATTGACAGAAAGTTATTCAGAAATCGCTGCCATTCCATTTAATTCCAGTGCAGATATCAAGAGATAGAGATGGGTAATTAACCCCTCACGAGTAAGATAATGTAAGATATAACACATTAGCACGGGTCATTACGAACCACTCAACAAATATTTAATAAAAGAAAAATACAGTAATCGCCAGCAAATGACCTCTTACAATGCTCATTTTTAAATCAAAATGTAATAATAATATTGCAATTATTACTAGAATCAAGTGTTTGTAAACGTCAAAACATTTTCTAGCGATTCCTTTGAGGACGTACATATTGTCGATTCCATATTTTTTTATTTTTTTATTTTAATGCCATTCAAATAAATAAGTAAAAAAAAAATAGTTTAAATTGCTATAAACAACAATTTCCTTCATGAAATTAATTCTCTTTTAAAATTTATTGAAATATTTTCGGTGAAAATATAATTTAATTCGACATGCATGTCGAATTAACGAATGTCCCGATATATGCAACTAGACTCAAAATATTGTGGATAGTCATTATGCGAGTTTGAAAAGTGATCAGTCTTGTACAAATCCAATTCAGCTGGAGAATCTCTTTATCCAGACTTTCCCGTAAGATTTTAACCCATTTATGCCTAGTGGACTCTCCCATCCTTCTAAATTGGATCAATTTATTTCCAAAATTAGGGATGTGTAGTATACTTATTTCTATATTTAGAATATTTCCTACAGAAATTCCTTTAAGCAAACAGCGCAGACCCAGATGGGACGCCGCATCATGCGGCGTCTCATCTGGGTCTACGCTGTTTGCAATGTCCTTTTTTTCAGGACGCTAGGCATAAATGGGTTAATCATATTCGGCTCATTTACTTTAGAATTTTCACAGTTCTGTTTATAACAAACATGGAGGAACAGAATCGGAGAACCAAAATGGAGCATAAGTCTGCTTTAAATAAATCTGTTCCTCCCAGCAGAGATTACTGGGAATAATGCATGTGCGTAAAGTGTCGTCCAAGAATAGCCTGTGTAGTCCGCACAGGCTAATCATGGACGACACTTTCCGCCTAAATTGGATTTTTGCTAAGAAGATACTTCATTTAAACAAAAATATATAAACACGGAAAGTGTCGTCCCTGATTAGCCTGTGCGGACTGCACAGGCTAATCTGGGACGACACTTTACGCACATGCATTATGCCCAGTTTTCTCAGAATGCGTCTCATATTAAGGAAAAGGAGGTGCAGGCGCATTTTCTCCTAATAAGTAGGAGAAAGTGGGTAACTGTAAGAAGAATAACGCATATAAAAGTGGCACATATTATATGTTGAAAGTTGATAAGAAGAATTTGAGGAAAGCATCATCATGGTGTTATTTGCTCTATGTCGCATCTATAATTATTAAGCTTTAGAAGGAAGACGTTGAAGTTTTAACGTTTCTAAAAAAACAAGAGAAGTGAATCTTAACGTAGATTTTTCTAAGCGAGTAAAGAGGAACTGTTAATAAAAAATACACTCAACATACACTCAAAGTTGGGAGTAAGAAATTTGAAATCAACCAGTAAAACAAAAAATCAACTTACCACGTGGGTATATCGGTGACTGTGTTGTGGGAACTACCAGATGGGGCGGTATCGGCGCATCCACAGGCCTCGCCTCCAGATTCGCTCGCATCGTCCATTCAAATTTGTCCACAATTCTCGAGAGATTGTTCACAATAGATTCCAATGCGTCAAAGTTCGCGTTTAAATTGTCTATGGTTACTGCCTGTGACTGAATGCGGTGTTGCAGCCGCTTTAATGTCACGCTCTCTTTGTGAAGCGTGTTCCTAGTTTCATTCATATTTTCAGTCAGAATATTAAACTGAATTTCACTTTTTGAAGCGTTTCTGTTTAAGTCACTGTTACTCCCAGAACTCGAAAAATAGTTTTCAAACTTGTTTTCAAACGCGTCTAACCGTTTATTAAGGATCTCTGTTGATTTGTGCGAAATACTTTTTGCATCTACACCGGCGTCGCGAGGACGCTAATTTATCCTCGTCGTCCTCGTCGTGGACGCCGGCAGCTATCGACCGGATCCAGCCGGATATCAAAACACACAGTAGCACCGCATTGAGCCATATTCTGAGATTCATGTTTATGTGTTGTGTTTAATTATTGATTATATCACAGATAAAATATCACGCACTACCTAAAGTAACACAACATGCCTTAGTTAAAGAAAGCCGTTTTCACATATTTTAGGAAAAATGTAATGTTCCTTTTGAATGTACGACCTGAAACGAAAATAAGGGTTACATTCCTTCATAACTACTTATTCACACACTATTTTCAAACTATTGCAATGCATGTGTACTTACAAAACTCGAGCGAGCGTTTAACTGCATAACATTACAACTTTTTGGTTGGTAACTTTACGTAGAAGTTCGCCTTTAAAAGCTGGATAAAAGTAAATGCCGCTCAACTATCTTAGCAAAACGTTCGACGAGATCATTTAAATTTAAAATACTTATACTAAAAAAGGCGACTATCTATTGAGTTAAAGGTTTTCATCTGGTCATTAAACTGGTAATAACATAATATGTAACACGCGATTCCCACCTCACTTTTTCGCATTTGGTGGCACTTGTAAAGCCCGATTGAAAGTACAATTAACGGTTTCTAATTACCATAAATAATTGCCATAATTACCTTCTTATTAACTTCCAATTTATCCGATAGCAAATAAAGTTATGTACACGCGACTGGTATCAAGTCTTATTCCATAGGCACTAAACACATAACTCTGCATTTACTGTTAAATTATATAAATCATTCCCAGATGTATGCACACATTCTTTTCACAATCAAACTGTCCTGCGCGATTGTTTTATTGAAACTTAAATAGTTATAAACAATAAGTTAAATTCTTCCCCAGTGAGTCAACGGGACACAATGAAGATGACAATTTTGACGGCGTGAATAATGACCGGATTACTCCGCGCATGAACACCGATTTCACGGTAGACCATCGGAAATCAACTTAAAGGCACTTGGATACGCCTTTAGAATATTTTAATGCGAGTGTTCTTATTTTCAGCTATTATATTATGGGCGTAATTTAAAAACAACAACAATATACTTCATTATAAATGTACATTAGGTTATAAATTTCACAACATGACATAACATTACACTACAATATTATATTTTATTAGCAACTTCACCATAAAATACTCATTGTTTACTGTTTATAATAATAATTATTATCATCATCATCATTATCATTGTTATCATTTATCATTGTTATCATTATTATGAATGATGTTTTCCATGTATAAGAAGTAGATAACGAAACAGAACATTCAAGACATTAGGGAGCAGCATGTCAAATAAGTTTGAGCATACAGCATACAATTTAAACAGTTCTTAATATTGGACTCTCAGCTTCTGGAAAAAACTGACTATTACCAAATTTTGAATGATATATCTGTACAATACAAAGTAATAAGATACGATACTTTATCATATTGTATTATATTATTGAAACGTTATCTTATATTACGCTTTACTATATCTTTCCATCAATTGTCCTTTAAACTGTGATTTGGATATTAATCGACTCAGTTGAAGTAAGAAACGGCGCTGTTCTTGAAACCGTTCTTTGTATACGAAGCGTTACGGGTGTATCAAAATTAAGGATTGTTCAGTCTAGATTGACATTATATTGGTCAAAAGATAGCCAGTGATTTCCCACATTCCCCGAGTCATTCCAACTATGCCGTGAACTAATTGACCGTCTACCCGTTTCAAAGAAAAGAATGTGTTCCTTAATATTCAAATTCCGATTTGTTATATGTGACTTAATCACTTCACAGATATTGACATGCAGATAAACTATTTCATTCGCGTATTGTGGTAAGCGAACTAACATGTGAGGATATCGACAAAAATACGTCAATGACCAACCCTTTTGAAATTAGATAAGCATTTAAATACTTCTGAAACGAAAAGTCTCTGTAAAACAAAGGATGTACAGCCAAAAAGAACGCTATACAATTGTTGATCGCGTGCGTTTTAACCCTTTGCATGCTGGGAAATTTGTCGTCTGCTAATTTCTAAAATTAGCATTTTCTTCGATTTTTTTTTCAAAGAATACTATCAGAATAGCAAACAGTTTGGATCCTGATGAGACGCCACGTTTTGTGGCGTCTCATCTGGATCCAAACTGTTTGCAAAGGCCTTCAAATTCCGGTTCCAGCGCTCAAAGGGTTAATAGCATTATTATTCAAAACGTCTCATTTCGTAATCTGCCAAATACATTAACACAGTGTAAAAAACAAATTCGCGTTACATTGTATGTGATACGACCGTTTCCCTCACATTCGGCACCTCGATACCGCATCAGAGGTCGATAAAGGATTGATATTGGGTGTTTTTATCAACCCGGTATCTATCGATATCTTAATAACCCAGAAAACAGAAATATGCTCTATCTTCGAAAATCAACACGAAGTACCTATAATACTTGAATTTTCTATCTAAATTTTCACTTAGAATTCAATGCCCTTGATCACATCATTAATGTGTGTCCGTCTTGAATTCGCATGAACATACGCATGGTGAATTGCCTGTACGAACTTTAACCCATTTATGCCTAGTGGATTCTCCCATCCTTTTATATTGGATCAATTTATTTCCAAAATTAGGGTGGTCTAGTATATTTATTTCTATATTTAGAATATTTCTTACAGAAATTCCTTTAAGCAAACAGCGCAGACCCTGATGGGACACCGCATCATGAGGCGTCTCATCAGGGTCTACGCTGTTTGTCAAGGCCTTTTTTTCTAGACGCTAGGCATGAATGGGTTAAATCTTCGCACTGATCAACCCTGCCGACGCATCACGTGGCAATTTGAATACATGTTTAATTTAGGACATCGCGAGTATCTTGCATTAACATTGCATTCTCGCAACGTAATACGAGCGTATCTTTTCATAACCTATTAGCCAAGTCGCGTTTTGTTTTCCTTTCGCACATGTATATAAGCGGTCGAGAGTTTCAAACAAAGATTGTCGAAAACAGAACAACGGAACATACTTCAGAGCCGACTCGTATGTAATACGCTTTTTTTCGCTTATGCGAAGGAGAAGTTATTTTACGGATCAATGTATATATTTTTGTTGTCAGAATATCTTGCATAGTAGTGATTTTTTGTGTAAATAAGTACTGCAGTTTGTGCCTTTTAATTAATAACTGATCACAGGGACTGGGCAATAATAAAAGATCACAGGGACTGGGCAAATACGCGAACCGGTGAAACTTTCTGGTTTTGTATAAAAACAAAACATAATCAAAATATATTTATTTTGTGGTTTTTCTAACAATAGCGCAGACGTTTGCTGTTCGAGTTTTGGTTAACGCGTATTTTCTTCAATTTAACAAGACGACAGCGATTACACGGTTTATTGCTTGAATTGATAACCGTTACACTACAGTCACTTATTAATATCTTAGTTAGAAGGTGATTTTTCAAGCGGTTCCGTAGTGTAGTGGTTACACGCTCGCTTCGTATGTGAGAGGCCCAAGATTCGAGCCCCAGTAGAATCAAACTATTTTATTTGTGTTCTATGTTAACTTTTTGTTTTGATGTAGACATTTTAGTTTAAATAAATATGCTGTTTTATTGTAACCATTTTTTTGTTTTTATCATGCCCATGAAATATATGTGTGAGAGGATGGGGGGGGGGGTTCGTAAACACATTAAAACTTTTACAGTGTTTTCATATCAATTAGTACTCAACCTCTATCGTAAATGAGCAACGTAAGAATAAGTTCAGAATCATCTTCCCTTGAAGTTGAGAAAAATATGAAATTACGCTTACAAGATGAAGCATATTTTTTAAAACCTACACAGTTCTGTTCCATTAATGAAAACTGCACACGGATGCCAGTAAAAATAGGAAACCAATGTAAATAAAATAAACTATGAACTATTGGGGGTTACAACACAAAATCATAGATAATGGTTATTTGGGGGTAATAACACAACATCATAGATAATGGTTATTTGGGGGTTATAACACAAAATCATAGATAATGGTTATACCAGTATCTTTTTCTATTTTGTTTAAAATAATCGGCCAGTATATTAATATTTACAGTAGAAAAAAAATCGTTCCATGTAACTTCGTTGAGTGCCTTTTACACTGAAATTCCCAACGCCCTTTGATGCTTTGCATCAATACTTATCTTGTTATGTTACATGCGACGCTAAAAGAGTTGGCTAATGCGACTGTTGATCAATGTTTAGGACAGGGCAGCTTTGTTCGTTTTCAGGATACACAATAGTCAGTTGCTGCTAAAATCCTTCTTTTGATATCAACTAAAATTCTTGGCTATTTAAGGTACCGCACCTCTAATGATTTCCCGCGATTTCTTCGAATGTTGAAGAGCCTACTTTTAGGTGCCGTAGCCTAGTGGTTAAGACTAGAAATCCTTTTGGGATATTCCCGCGCAGGTTCGAATCCTGCCGACGACGTATACTTTTTTGCGACGCGTTTTATTTATTTTCTAACGTAATTTGATTTAATATGGCATATAAGCTATATTTATTGTTAAATATGTTGCAATGTTTATGCACATTCTTCAATTATTAAAATTAAAACAACGTTATGACGAAATTGGGTGATTTACTGTTGAAAATACGAACCATGCATGTTGCATTTTTATTTTTATTTCAAAAAGTAAACGGTAAATCTGTCTATTTCTTGGTATTTTTGCTGTATATAGTGTTTCTATAAAAACTAAGTTTAAAATATGACTTAAATGATACTATTTTGAATTTTATGACACTTTGTTTTTAACCGACCCAATTTTTACTTGGCTGAAATCACTTACATTTCATGGCGCTCTTCCATAGATAAAAAGTTGTAAAAAATAAATGTCTGTAAAAGAATACTAATTTCATCTTGTTTAAACTGTAAACACCTTTACAGCATCTGTACACACCAACTGCATGCCCATATTTGGAAATTTGAATGAATTATGGAACTTTTATATACCCCAGGGGTGAAAATAAACTGGACAAAAGCCGAGCGTTCGGGGTGGTTTTGAAAAAATCGGTATATTTTTTTAAAAAGCATGGAAAGCCTACCTACAAATTTGCATGTACATGTAGTTCAGTGAAATGATGCTGATTAAGAAAATAATTAATTAGATTATATTTGGATATGTGCCCATTAGAGGTGCGCTACCTTAAATGTACACAAATATGAAATTATCTTAAAGTTAAGCAGATCTTTTTTACACCGTATGAGTAAGCCATTTTGTCACTCTAAAAATCAATATATGAAATAACTCATGAGTAGCTGTTAATCATCCCCGATAGACAAATTAAATAATTTAAGAATTGTACCAGATACGAACATTGTGTGGGTGAGTTAGCGTGTGTGTGTGTGCGTGCTTGTGCGGTTCATGCGTGCGCGCGTGCGTGTGTGTGCGGAGGGGGGGGGGACTATGAAAAAACACAACAGGATCATGCGTTTGTGCTATTTACTATTTTTCCAGACTTAACCCATTTATGCCTAGCGTCTAGAACAAAAGGCATTGGCAAACAGCGTAGACCCAGAGGCGACACCGCATGATGCGGCGTTTCATCTGGGTCTGCGCTGTTTGTTTAAAGAATTTCTGTAAGAAATATTCTAAATATAGAAATAAATATGCTATACATCGCTAATTTCGGAAATAATTTGATCCAATTTAGAAGGAATGGACAGTCCACTAGACATAAATGGGTTAAACAACGTATTTACAACCGTCATAATCCACCACAACCGAATAGTGAGTTCTCTGTTACAGTCGGCCATTATAGTTAGGGAAGACGCTCAAATGCGTTCACTGGCCAGCACGCCTAAGTTTGCCAGAAAAAACTATTAACGCCGGTGGGGATACTGGGCAACCTAAGTAAAACGTTACTGTAATAACAAAATATTCGGATGCTCATCTCGCTGAGTTTATCTTTTGAAGAAGTCAGGTCAAGTCAGTTAATTCCTGAAGAAAAGTAGTAAGCATTGAGACGTTTTACTAACTTTATAGCAATGAAATTTATTTCTCTATGTGAAGCTCGGAATGCGAATTCGGAAACATTTTGAATTTTAAATTAATAAAATTGACAAAATATCATTCCGCATTCATGTCATATTTGGCATACATCTTCCAATTTATCTCATATTATTTTTAAGAATTGTAAAGCAAGAGTAAATTTAGTATACACGAAAATTAATTGCAGCGTTAAATGGTTTATAATTAGACAATATACTCAAGATAACAATAATGATGATACTAACCGACGTATTTATAATTCGACTTGTCAGTAAAGAGGGCTATCTATTGATATGCGCAACAATTCCGCCAGCTGGATTGTATTTGGTCACCACGGGATACATTTGCCTGAGCACGCAGTATTATTTATGGCAGGTCGCGTATATATTAATAATTTCGCGCATGATTTATGTCGGCAGGGCATATCAGTCTGGAGCAGACTCTCCCGTGGCGACGCCGGCTTATTAAGACTCTTATCGGAGGCAGATTCTGCAAACAGTGTCGATAGCTGTTTACTAACAAAAAATATGATTCAATTTTCGATCATTTTTGGCATTTTTCGCACGAAATATTGCTATTTTGCAACAGATAAACGACAAACGCAAACGCTAACATATAGAACAAATTTCACAGAATTACAATATATTACATGAATAAAACGGGTTAATTGAAATCATCGGCAAAACATAAAGGTAACATGAACGATTTCCGAAAATTGTATTTGATAAATTTACAAACGGTTCACCTTACTAGCCAAGGCAAATAAAAATCGCACAAACTATGCACACTTTGTATTTAATATCACTTAAGCCGTGCTTGCGATGAAACACAACTTTTTGCTAATGCTTACGCTCAAGTGTGCAATTTTTTATACTGTTACAAATGGGCCGTGCTGTGTGAAAGGGGGTTTAATGCATGTGCGCACAGTGTCGTCCCAGATGATCCTGTGCGGACATCTGGGACGACACTTTGCCGCTTTTATGTTGTATTTGGATTCAGGAATGTCTCCTCATAGCAAAAATACAGTTTAGGCGAAAAGTGTTGTCCCTGATTAGCCTGTTCGGACTGAACAGGCTAATCTGAGACGACACTCAACCCACATGAATTAAACCACCTTTTCACAGAGCATGGCTAAAAAAAATATGAAAGGTTAAACAGATGTCAGTGGTATCAGGGAAACGGTGTCGAGAGTATTAACTGTAAGTAATTCTATCATGGACAATCTCGAATTGCAGGCAAATATTAATCCGTACAGCAACAGTAATTAACTTTTTTTTGGTAAGTATGGCGGTCATATTTAATTTTTTAGTCATATTATCATTCATAGTTTACATAAAACTTACTGGGTGAAATAATAATAATAATAATAATAATAATAATAGTTATTATTATTATTATTATTATTATTATTATTATTATTATTATTATTATTATTATTATTATTATTATCAAAACAAAACAACATCAATATTAAAAACAAACGGAATCGTATTGATAGCTTATATAAAATTATTCTTATTATATAGTACGATAATAAAATCTGTTTTATTGAGCAATTGGGTAACATGACATATATTATTACATGTCAATGTAATGATATTGATATTATCGTTGTGCAATTGTTCATGATGTAAATAATACTTTTAAGTAAATAAATCTTACCTCGGAAGTGTTCGATATTAGTTTATTAATTCAACATCTGTCAAATCCATCACATGTTTATAAATAAGAAATCCATTTGAAAGAAACAGCAAATCCCTGATATGCACAACGTCTCTGAACACTGATATTTCTGTTAGGTTAGGCAACAATTTATGTCAGAGCTGATGACAAAGTAATGTCTGAACCGTCTTAATTTAGTGTCAGTGCCAATATCAGAGAACTCATAGACACAACTGTATGGCTTATCCCGCACTGGTTCCCGGATTATTCGCGTCTCAACGATTCTCCATCCAGTCTGCAAATCGAGAACTACTACCAGGTCTGCTCGATTAACCACAGGGCCGTTAGCGTTCGACATATTTCTTAGCTGGGAAAGTAGTTTTACAACATTCGTCTCACGCGGGAGTACTAAGACCATGATGTATTTTGTTGTAGTTAACATTATTTTGGCGATATTAATGGTGTTTTGTCCAGGGATTATGTGAAAAAAATCCATAATGATTGCGTCTATCCTATCGCCGTAAACAAAGATACGAAAACATACATACCCTACGTTTAAAATGGCTGTATTTGATTTGGTATGTTTAAGCGTAAACTTAAAAGTTTACTTATAAAAGTTAAATAATGTGTTCGGAACATATCTGGAAAGTGCTCGCATATCCCGTGATTATTAGGGTTTTTTCTTACGTTATATTCATAAACGAAAGAAAAATGAAAACACACAGAAAATTACTCTCATATAACAGTAAAAGTTAAAATAAAATGTTTATGCTTATCCGTTTGTTATGTTGTTTCCGACTTATCGTGATTATAATTTCCCTGAACAGCGGGCGCCATACCTGTTGTTCATCGCACTATTAAACGCGGCGTTATGGACCACCTTGTTGACCTGTAAGTCCCACGGTTCAAACCGCTCTTCTCCCTGCTCATTATCATTATTGTTATCTTCATACTTAAACCACCATCGTTCAGGACATATGCAAAGATAATATCGAGTTTTGGAAGCGATGGCGGTATCCCCATGTCTATTATAATTCATCTTATGTTACTGGGCTCCTATAAAACGATCATAAAACATGTTTTTTTTTCCGCTGTTATTATAATGACGTACATGGTACCATGGGGTACATAAGGCGATTGGTGATAATACAATAATTATTCAAAATCATGTGTCTTAATTTGTGAGGCCATAATTCCTATAAAGAATCAAGCATGAGAGTTCGAGTGCGGGTGGCCGACTATTTTGACGCGAACAGGCTTAATTGAAACAAAAGTATGTTGTGCTAGTATCTTATTATAAATAAAGCAATTAATTATTCTTTTAATTTTAATGTTCGTAAAAATGGAGGACGAACGATATTCAGTATGCTGTCATCATTCAAGCCCATATCGTTACGGTTATATCTTGTGTGTGCAATCGTTAGAAAATAGTCGATTGACGTAAGTTGTTATTTGAAGTAATAAATGATAAACGGAATAATGAATTGTTTCCTAAACCGATATATCTTTCGGGATTTTTCAAAAGGAGAGCTGACGAAATTCAGTTTGATAAGAATTTCAAAGGTAAAAATTCGCCCACAGTGCGGTCAGCGTTGATCTTGACCCTGTTACACGTTTGCGTTTAGATTGTTTGAAAACATTTTCATTCATAATCAGGCAACAAATGTTGACTGCGGGCTTAACGCTTTTACATATAAATAAACACGTATATACGAACTTATCAAGGGCGTAGCCTGGTTTAACCCATTTATGCCTAGCGTCTACAAAAAGGCCTTTGCAAACAGCGTAGACCCAGATGAGACGCCGAATGATGCGGCATCTCATCAGGGTCTGCGCTGTTTGCTTAAAGGAATGTGTAGACAAATATTGGATGGATGATAAGATTTTGTACCAGCCGAAGATCACAATTTCCCCAAAAATAACAATTGTTGCTACATTTGTTTGAGACTTTTCGAAACTTAATACACAGATTGTGTAGAAATGTTTATAACAGCGAAACCGTTTGATGGAAGATGGCTTTATGTGATTGCTGACATGTTCCACATTTCAAACGCTGACTTCTATGGCAAAAAGAGCTTGTTTAAAAATCTGCCAATTCAGAAAAAAATATGTAAGTTTAAGTTTGCCGAGCTTAATTTCCCTTAGCTTAAATACGCAAGTTGTTTGACAATCAAACCCTTTGGATAAAGAAACATTTGAAGTATAATGATCCCAGTATACCAGTCTGAAGCAGTATATCTTGGATTCTGGTTGTATGTTTGCCTGCATAATTATTCTTATTCCGTGTACCGATTTCTCGTTTTAACCCATTTAGGCCTAGCGTCTAAAAAAAAGTCCTTGGCAAACAGCGTAGACCCAGATGACGCTGTTTGCTTAAAGAAATTTATGTAAGAAATATTTTAAAAATAGAAATATACAAAACGTCCCTAATTTTGGAAATAAATTGATCCAATTTAGAAGGATGGGAGAGTCCACTAGGCATAAATGGGTTAATACATCAATTATGTTTATGTATCAGAATGGTATTATCTGAGCTACGTCAGGCGAACATTGGTTTATGCCATAGTGGCCCCATCCCTCGACCTATTCCAAACGTTATATACATTAGCACATTTCTTTTTGAGTTATCACTGGCCCCTTATCCATTCCCGACTCAAATTTAATTTCAGTTTTGCCTTTTTTCTATGAACAATTGTACACCACAGCTCACACGTCCTTACGGAACCTACGACCCACACTGTGGTATCTGCACGTCCTTAGGGAACCTACTACCCACGTTGTGGTATCTGCACGTCCTTACGGAACCTACGACCCACGTTGTGGTATCTGCACGTCCTTACGGAACTTACGACCCACACTGTGGTATCTGCACGTCCTTAGGGAACCTACTACCCACGTTGTGGTATCTGCACGTCCTTACGGAACCTACGACCCACGTTGTGGTATCTGCACGCCCTTAGGGAACCTACGACCCACGTTGTGGTATCTGCACGTCCTTACGGAACCTACGACCCACGTTGTGGTATCTGCTCGTCCTTACGGAACCTACGACCCACGTTGTGGAACTTGCACGTCCTTACGGAACCTACGACCCACACTGTGGTATCTGCACGTCCTTACGGAACCTACGACCCACACAGTGGTATCTGCACGTCCTTACGGAACCTACGACCCACACAGTGGTATCTGCACATCCTTACGGAACCTACGACCCACACTGTGGTATCTGCACATCCTTACGGAACCTACGACCCACACTGTGGTATCTGCACATCCTTACGGAACCTACGACCCACACAGTGGTATCTGCACATCCTTACGGAACCTACGACCCACACTGTGGTATCTGCACATCCTTACGGAACCTACGACCCACACAGTGGTATCTGCACATCCTTACGGAACCTACGACCCACACTGTGGTATCTGCACATCCTTACGGAACCTACGACCCACACTGTGGTATCTGCACATCCTTACGGAACCTACGACCCACACTGTGGTATCTGCACATCCTTACGGAACCTACGACCCACACAGTGGTATCTGCACATCCTTACGGAACCTACGACCCACACTGTGGTATCTGCACATCCTTACGGAACCTACGACCCACACAGTGGTATCTGCACATCCTTACGGAACCTACGACCCACACTGTGGTATCTGCACATCCTTACGGAACCTACGACCCACGTTTGGTATCTGCACATCCTTACGGAACCTACGACCCACACAGTGGTATCTGCACATCCTTACGGAACCTACGACCCACACTGTGGTATCTGCACATCCTTACGGAACCTACGACCCACGTTTGGTATCTGCACATCCTTACGGAACCTACGACCCACACAGTGGTATCTGCACATCCTTACGGAACCTACGACCCACACTGTGGTATCTGCACATCCTTACGGAACCTACGTCCCACACAGTGGTATCTGAATGGGGACTCAAGTAAACCCCTTTTCATGTTGAAACTTTTTAGGAAATCTTTCACAGTTTGCTCAGAAAAATATACATGGATAAGAGTGGACAACAATATAAAAACATACATATTAGTGTAAATATTTAAAAGCGTTTCTTTGTAATTTATTGCGCTATAATAAAAAAAATATTTGATATTGCCTTCGGATCTTATGTAGAGTAATGTGCGATTAAATGGACACACATGGAAGCCCTGCACTAGCCGAATCAATAGCATTAACAACAGGCATGGGATATTTATTGACGAAAAAGCCTCGTATATCTATAATATAAACGGCATTTTATTCTTAAAACATAAACATGAAATATGTAGCAAGTATGTGTTTTGCTATTTTGTATTTCAAACAAATTGTCCTAAATCCTTCGTCCATACGTAAAACATGTATTTTATATACATGTATCGTTAAATTAGATTGTTACTTCTATTTTTACTTTCAATCATCTATTATATGTTCAGACATCCATTAAATTGTTCAAGAATAATTTTGAAGATATTTATATACCTAGGCAATGTAATAAATAGCTGCATGCGATAAGAACATCTGGAAAGTATGATAATAATATTATGAACGATTGCCGAAATTAAAGAATTGCATGGGAATGTCGAAACAACAATAAATGCTATAAATGATTGTCAAAATCCATTACAGAAATAATAAACATAATAAATAATACTTACGGTCATTACATTCCTTCAACAACACTCATTTGTGTTTCGATTTGTTAGATAGACCTTGCTGGAGTACATGCTTCAGTGCGATTTGTGTTGTTTAAATTATCAAACAAGCGTTAATAAGTACAAGAATCATGACATAAATATAAAGCTTACACAATTAATGTCATATCAGGAACGCCGTTATTATTCCGTCGTCATAAATAAACATCGCATCATTGGAAAACAATTTTAGATCCCGACCAAGTCCATTTCATTTATACACAAGTATGCAAAGCTGATCCAACGCATCATAATGATATCATAATTCCCCCGTGATAATTGCTCGCATACTATGACAATGGCAATTATTCTATTTAGAGAGCGTTTACGACATTTTTCAACATTATTTTGATTTACGTGATCCTCATGTATAAATACCGGCTGTGGAACTGGGTCTTTCTATTCTACCGTAGCTGCCATAAACAATGCATGTCATATGCATAGTCAATTTTCAAAATTTGCTCAATATAAATAAATAATTCAATTGTAAAACAATAAACGGCGTTGCTGCTTCTTTTGTTATTACTTGTAAATTAAGTAATAACAATGGGCTTCAACCAAATGAAACTTAACACCAACGATTACGAACGCTAATTGTTTGGATGATGTTATAATTTGAATCATTAAGTTTGTATTTGTATTTCTTTTTGACCTTGCAGTCAAAAATAACCCATAAAAGTGCAAACACTTATTTCCAATTGGGTCCTTTGGTTTTGCTGAAGAGACAGCATGCAGAAGAAACATTATTGAGATACAAGTGAAACTGGTGCGATACCCTAGCTCTTTGCGAATAGATCCCTTGGTTGTTTTACGTGCTCAGTGTATAGCACCGATACACGCGAGGTTTACCTGGGTTTCATACCAAAACATCTCTAGTTGGGTGGGAAACACTTGAAGCATTTCTGAAATGCCCAGTGCTCCGGCCAGGGATTGAACCGGGGACCTCTGGAATGGTAGACCAGAGTGTTACCACTCGTCCACCGCACCACACCAGGTTTCAAGCCCCGTGGTATTTCCCAATTTATCAATTACCACAAAGTTACGATTGCAGTGTCCGTGTTAGTGTACGCCCGTAGTTTATATTACTTGTGTTCATTAAAAAAAATCAAATGCTGCTTGTTTGAATGTTTAATTATTGATATCGCATTCATCCGTTAATACGCCATCTATGTCTCAACTAAATTGACTACGTGTAGTAATGAGAATACTTTCAACCAACCACTGCACTGTAAGTTGCAGTTTAAGGGCATATACGGTACCTTCTGATTTACATAATTGTTTGCTGGGTCCTTAACTTATGAATGGAATTTCAGATTGAATCCGATAAGCATTCCGCTGCAATAAAAACTAATCGTCATCTTTTGTTATTGTTCGACCAAAGGTCAAAAGAAAAATGTCGCACATATGTCAATAGTAAATATACGAATGCCAATGCGCTATCTCAAGCAAACAATTATTGGTCCTACTTTTAGTAGCCAGTAACAAGCTGGGGCTATTGTTTTTCTTCTATTGTTTCCAAGTCAAACAAAAAGAAATGCATTTGACAAAAAGTCAGAGGCCATGTGTACATACTGCATGTAATTTATATTTTATATTCGATGTATCGATTACAAAATAGTTGATTTCCAACGCCCAATACATATTTGACGTATTGTTTAGGAATTCGACCATATTTAATTCTGATGCATTTAAGTTTAAATCTTCCTAAAATAAAATAGAACTTAAAAATACTCTTTATCGTTCTTTTCTGCAAATTTTAAAATCTCCCTTTCCGCTTTCTTTATGGTTTTGATTTTCGTTGTGCGTAAATGAAGGCCTCGAGTGTTATTTTTACCACTGTTGTTGTTCGGAAAAGCATTTTCACTGGCTAGCTATGTCATAATTATGTTTTGTACTTGTAGTACTTAAATTGAGCGCAGGCTGATCTGTTGCTACACTTGCTATAAATCCCGTTTTCGCACGACGCTGTTCATTATGTTTAGCAATATAGATTAATCTACCAAAGATTTAAACATGTTAATTCTCCGTTTAATGGCACGCTATTGATATCGATAAGTAAAGCAACTGACATAATGACGTTGATAATTCTGTGCAGCTATACCGCGTGAGGGCCATTTTTAGCCATTTTTTGATCGCATTTAAAATCTTTAATTGCTATCTGAAGAAACGCTCAATTAGCCATCGTATCCCGATCGACAGGCTGTCAAACATTTGCAACCACTTAAACAAATCACGCTATAATGATCAGTCCAGTTTCAGGGTTAATTGTTGTACATGTATTTAGCAATGCATTAGGCACATAGGTATATGGCAACCGGTTGTATACAGCTCAAGTTAAGGACCTGTTTCTTAAACGAATAATTTAATTTGTTATTGTAACACATATACAACTTTTTTGATTTCAACAAAAGCATCAGTTGTATTTTTACGTACAAACCATTTCGTTCGGGTTACTCCGTCTGCTAAAATGAATGCTGTTATGATTTTCAGTAGCATTCAAGAAAAATACGAAGGTCTTTTCGAGTCCATTACAGAATAAATATTTTAATTTTGAAAAAAAAAATAACAAGAGCTTTTTTAAATAATCAAAGGATCAATCCACATCTTCAATGAACTTTATAAGTTTAAGACATGTGCTGTTAGTTTTTTTCACTTTTTGGTGTCAGCTGGATACGGCTTTATACAAAATGCAAGAAAAGGGCCGTTGGAAGTACGACACGCTCCAGAAGCGGTTGAAAGAAAGTGACAGTTTGCACAATATTCACTTTTCCTCACAAACAATGTTGAATAAACATGCAGGGCAATACATAGCTCGGGCTCGGGAGAATGTACCAACCCAAACTGTTCCAGAACCAATGCAGATAAAACGCATCCGTCCTTTGAGAATCGCTGCTAGAAGGAATGGAGAACACATGAAAATTATTACAGGTAGGGAAGATGCACATTCAGACGATGTTGAGTGGCTAGATAAGGATGAAGTTTATCTGTCTGCAATGTCTTCCAGGAAATGATGATGGTTATAGATTGATGGCAATCGTGACTATGGGTGAACAATCACTTCACCATGGTTGCATAATATCCAGTGGACATTGTTTTATTAAAAATAATTCACATGCCTTTGGTAAACTGATTCAAAATAGCAAGTTTCGCTAACCTACTTCTTATTATGTGTAAAAAGATGGCACAATCAGACGTTAACTAAAACTAGACCTTACATATTGTACATGAAAAAGCCGCAGATAAAGGATGTGGAATAATAATACAATGTAGTCAAATCATCTTTAACATTTTTGATTTTCAAATTCAATCTTGAGCGAGTAAGTGATTCAATGAATAACTGTGACAGCTGTTGACATTTAAATATTCAACATGAAAGTCTTTTCAATAATGATAAAGTTCTGATATAAAACAGTGGTTCACGTATACATATTGTGTTTTCTTTTCAACAAATACATGAAATATTAGTCCGTCTTAATTGCCGCCAATTGCATATTAAGTCAGAATACACATAACTTACGGGTATTATTCGCAATTATCAGCGATCAGCACCATTCGGGTCTTTTTCGACTCCGCATATCTTTGCAACAAATCTTAGGTTGATAAGCCCTCGTAGGTTTATTGCTGTCTCGTATATCGGTCATCAACCCATACCTCCACATATTGCAATCGCCATCATTGAGCATTTTAATTAATTTCATTTGCATAATGTATTAATCAGATATGATGATGGAAATTCTAAAATATGCATGTCCTGGATTTTTTTTATCTCCCAAACTTTTTGATGATGCATATATATGCTGACATATCAATACTCCTCTTTTCGATTTCAGGTAGAAACGGTTATAACAACTAATTGAGGAGTTATAATACCTTATGTAACGTGAGTATCGTATTTGTCTTTTGGTCGTAGATTTCGCTGAGATGACAGACAGAATGTATGATAGTACCTTTATGTAGATATCAACCTAATACAACGGTTCCGTATACCATTTGTATATATATCAGGTTTGTAGGCATGTAATTATATCATTCAATGCGTAAAGGTAAGGCATTACTCGGAATCATCTCTTAATTAAACGGTTATGAAATTTTTAAATAGCATTATTGGCAATCGTATTTCTTATAACAAAAGCTTCTTTCATTATATTTAATTACATTTGAAATTACTGATTTGTTACATGAAACTAGTAACACGTGGAATTAATATGTGTTTATTTAATATATACGGGTTATTAAAGTGGTATTCGTCTTCCAAAATCTAACAAAAAATAGGCATAAACAGATAGGAAGAACGTCTGACTATTCATCATATTCCACTGAGGTTTTACAAACTGTATACAGAACCGTTATTCGTTCATCATCTGTATACAGAACCGTTATTCGTTCATCATCTGTTTACAGAACCGTTATTCGTTTATCATCTGTATACAGAACGGTTATTCGTTCATCATCAGTATACAGAACCGTTATTCGTTTATCATCTGTATGCATCGCCGTTATTTTATTCTGGGCCTCACTTGATTCGATAGGACACTTACCTGTTATTATCTTTATATTCAGAAATAACTTTATTTCATTGGCTTTTCGGAACCAGAAATTTAGGGCGCACTAAGATTTTAAAGAATATTCTCTTTTGGTATTTTCAGAAAGTGTTTACATTTGTTACAACAACATTGGATAGGTTCATTGAACTAAATATTCTTATTTTATTCAAAATACACGAAACAAAATTAATATTAATCAACATTAACGGCCTTAACACAGACGATTCCACTTTTTACGAAACATTACAATCCTTTATAATTAATAACCAAGATAAAATTATAGTCGGTGGTGATTTCAATACTGTTCTTAACCCATTATTAGATAAAAAGAAGGGAAACCTTTATACTTATCCAAAAAATTAGAAATTTTTTAAATAACAAAATTGAAAACTACAACATGATAGACATCTGGCGTACAGTATATCCAAACGAAAGCAAATTCACCTGGTACTCAAACACAAAACCAGCAATATTCTGTAGATTAGACTATTTTTAAAAATCTGAGTCACTTTGCAACACTATTGGCCCAAGTAGCATAAAACCAGGATTTACGACTGACCACTCTCTAGTTGAACTTAAGCTTTACAAAATACAACCTGAAAGAGGCCCATGATACTTTAAAATTAATAACGCATCTTATTAGATACACAATATCAAATGCAAATAAAACAAGAAGTATTATATACAGTTCAAAATAATAAAGATGCGAACCCAAACACCTTATAGGAAGTAATTAAAGGAAATATACGTAACACAACAATAAGATACACATCATTTAAACAAAAAGAAACACACAAACTTGAAACTGAAACTATCAAAATCATTGAAACACTTGAAAAACAATTACATGAAACAAACACAAACGATACCGAAGCCATTGAAAATGAAATAACATTTAAAAAAAAACAAGTATTAGAAGGAATTTATCATACACATCTCAATGGAATAATACTACGAGCACGTGCACAGCATGTTGAACACAATGAAAAAAAACAACAACAAAATACTTCGCAAACATCGAAAAACGTAGAAGTGAACAAAAAACTGTACACAAATTAGTAGTCAATGGCGAAGATATAACAAACAGAACATAAATACTAGAAGAACATCGTTTATTGTTCGAAACCCTCTATAAAAGAAAACATGTTGAAAATCACACCTATTTTAAAAATACACATCATGCTTTAAATCAAGAGGGAAAACTACTGTGCGACGGATTACTTGATGAATATGAATGTGAATTAGCACTAAAAGAAATGCAAACTAACAAAAGTCCAGGATCTGATGGCATCACAATCGAATTTTATAAAATATTCTTTTTTGGAATGGTATTAAAACACATTGAATCAATTCACTTAACTATTCATTTAACAACGAAAACTTAACTACGCTACAAAAACAAGGTATAATATCACTCATTCCAAAACCTGGAAAAAACTTAGAATCCTTATCAAGCTGGCGTCAGATTAGTTTACTGTACAATGATTATAAAATTGCAACTAAAAGTATATCAAACAAAAAATAGTGCCGTCAATCATTTCAAGATCTCAATCTGGTGTCATAAAAGGACGTTGCATTGGTGAAAACGTACGTCTGATACAAGAATGCAATGCCTAAATTATTTCAACCAACCAAACAATTCTGGCCTCATTTTCTTTGCAGATTTGGAAAAGGCTTTCGGTTCACTAGACCACTCGTTTATCTTCTCTTGCTTAGAAAATATGAATTTCGGCGAAAGTCTAATTAAATGAGTCAAACTATTTTATACCGATATTAACAGTATAATTATTAACAATGGCTTTTTCTCAAACAGTTTTAACATCGATCAAGGGGTAAGACAAGGATGTCCACTTTCATCCTCGCTATTTATTATATGCATCGAGTATCTATCACACTATATCCAATCAAATAAACATATAAAGGGAATATCGCTTCAACATGACGAAGAAATTAAACAGTCCCTATTTGCTGACGATCCTACTTATTTATTACATGACAGTAGTGACCCATTCAATATTCTTATAGAATCTCTAACAGAATTGGTTCCAGAACAAATGCAGATAAAACGCATCCGTCCTTTGAGAATCGCTGCTAGAAGGAAAGGAGAACACATGAAAATTATTACAGGTAGGGAAGATGCACATTCAGACGATGTTGAGTGGCTAGATCAGGATGAAGTTTATCTGTCTGCAATGTCTTCCAGGAAATGATGATGGTTATAGATTGATGGCAATCGTGACTATGGGTGAACAATCACCTCACCATGGTTGCGTAATATCCAGTGGACATTGTTTTATTAAAAATAATTCACATGCCTTTGGTAAACTGATTCAAAATAGCAAGTTTCGCTAACCTACTTCTTATTATGTGTAAAAAGATGGCACAATCAGACGTTAACTAAAACTAGACCTTACATATTGTACATGAAAAAGCCGCAGATAAAGGATGTGGAATAATAATACAATGTAGTCAAATCATCTTTAACATTTTTGATTTTCAAATTCAATCTTGAGCGAGTAAGTGATTCAATGAATAACTGTGACAGCTGTTGACATTTAAATATTCAACATGAAAGTCTTTTCAATAATGATAAAGTTCTGATATAAAACAGTGGTTCACTTATACATATTGTGTTTTCTTTTCAACAAATACATGAAATATTAGTCCGTCTTAATTGCCGCCAATTGCATATTAAGTCAGAATACACATAACTTACGGGTATTATTCGCAATTATCAGCGATCAGCACCATTCGGGTCTTTTTCGACTCCGCATATCTTTGCAACAAATCTTAGGTTGATAAGCCCACGTAGGTTTATTGTTGTCTCGTATATCGGTCATCAACCCATACCTCCACATATTGCAATCGCCATCATTGAGCATTTTAATTAATTTCATTTGCATAATGTATTAATCAGATATGATGATGGAAATTCTAAAATATGCATGTCCTGGATTTTTTTTATCTCCCAAACTTTTTGATGATGCATATATATGCTGACATATCAATACTCCTCTTTTCGATTTCAGGTAGAAACGGTTATAACAACTAATTGAGGAGTTATAATACCTTATGTAACGTGAGTATCGTATTTGTCTTTTGGTCGTAGATTTCGCTGAGATGACAGACAGAATGTATGATAGTACCTTTATGTAGATATCAACCTAATACAACGGTTCCGTATACCATTTGTATATATATCAGGTTTGTAGGCATGTAATTATATCATTCAATGCGTAAAGGTAAGGCATTACTCGGAATCATCTCTTAATTAAACGGTTATGAAATTTTTAAATAGCATAACTGGCAATCGTATTTCTTATAACAAAAGCTTCTTTCATTATATTTAATTACATTTGAAATTACTGATTTGTTACATGAAACTAGTAACACGTGGAATTAATATGTGTTTATTTAATATATACGGATTATTAAAGTGGTATTCGTCTTCCAAAATCTAACAAAAAATAGGCATAAACAGATAGGAAGAACGTCTGACTATTCATCATATTCCACTGAGGTTTTACAAACTGTATACAGAACCGTTATTCGTTCATCATCTGTATACAGAACCGTTATTCGTTCATCATCTGTTTACAGAACCGTTATTCGTTCATCATCTGTATACAGAACCGTTATTCGTTCATCATCAGTATACAGAACCGTTATTCGTTTATCACCTGTATGCATCGCCGTTATTTTATTCTGGGCCTTACTTGATAAATTGCCATTCGATAGGACACTTACCTGTTATTATCTTTATATACAGAAATAACTTTATTTCATTGGCTTTTCGGAACCAGAAATTTAGGGCGCACTAAGATTTTAACGAATATTCTCTTTTGGTATTTTCAGAAAGTGTTTACATTTGTTACAACAACATTGGATAGGTTCATTGAACTAAATATTCTTATTTTATTCAAAATACACGAAACAAAATTAATATTAATCAACATTTACGGCCTTAACACAGACGATTCCACTTTTTATGAAACATTACAATCCTTTTTAATTAAAAACCAAGATAAAAACATAGTCGGTGATGATTTCAATACTGTTCTTAACCCATTATTAGATAAAAAGAAGGGAAACCTTTATACTTATCCAAAAAATTAGAAATTTTTTAAATAACAAAATTGAAAACTACAACATGATAGACATCTGGCGTACAGTATATCCAAACGAAAGCAAATTCACCTGGTACTCAAACACAAAACCAGCAATATTCTGTAGATTAGACTATTTTTAAAAATCTGAGTCACTTTGCAACACTATTGGCCCAAGTAGCATAAAACCAGGATTTACGACTGACCACTCTCTAGTTGAACTTAAGCTATACAAAATACAACCTGAAAGAGGCCCATGATACTTTAAAATTAATAACGGCATCTTATTAGATACACAATATCAAATGCAAATAAAACAAGAAGTATTATATACAGTTCAAAATAATAAAGATGCGAACCCAAACACCTTATAGGAAGTAATTAAAGGAAATATACGTAACACAACAATAAAATACACATCATTTAAACAAAAAGAAACACACAAACTTGAAACTGAAACTATCAAAATCATTGAAACACTTGAAAAACAATTACATGAAACAAACACAAACGATACCGAAGCCATTGAAAATGAAATAACATTAAAAAAAAACAAGTATTAGAAGGAATTTATCATACACATCTCAATGGAATAATACTACGAGCACGTGCACAGCATGTTAAACACAATGAAAAAAAAACAACAACAAAATACTTCGCAAACATCGAAAAACGTAGAAGTGAACAAAAAACTGTACACAAATTATTAGTCAATGGCGAAGATATAACAAACAGAACATAAATACTAGAAGAACATCGTTTATTGTTCGAAACCCTCTATAAAAGAAAACATGTTGAAAATAACACCTATTTTAAAAATACACATCATGCTTTAAATCAAGAGGGAAAACTACTGTGCGACGGATTACTTGATGAATATGAATGTGAATTAGCACTCAAAGAAATGCAAACTAACAAAAGTCCAGGATCTGATGGCATCACAATCGAATTTTATAAAATATTCTTTTTTGGAATGGTATTAAAACACATTGAATCAATTCACTTAACTATTCATTTAACAACGAAAACTTAACTACGCTACAAAAACAAGGTATAATATCACTCATTCCAAAACCTGGAAAAAACTTAGAATCCTTATCAAGCTGGCGTCAGATTAGTTTACTGAACAATGATTATAAAATTGCAACTAAAAGTATATCAAACAAAAAATAGTGCCGTCAATCATTTCAAGATCTCAATCTGGTGTCATAAAAGGACGTTGCATTGGTGAAAACGTACGTCTGATACAAGAATGCAATGCCTAAATTATTTCAACCAACCAAACAATTCTGGCCTCATTTTCTTTGCAGATTTGGAAAAGGCTTTCGATTCACTAGACCACTCGTTTATCTTCTCTTGCTTAGAAAATATGAATTTCGGCGAAAGTCTTATTAAATGAGTCAAACTATTTTATACCGATATTAACAGTATAATTATTAACAATGGCTTTTTCTCAAACAGTTTTAACATCGATCAAGGGGTAAGACAAGGATGTCCACTTTCATCCTCGCTATTTATTATATGCATCGAGTATCTATCACACTATATCCAATCAAATAAACATATAAAGGGAATATCGCTTCAACATGACGAAGAAATTAAACAGTCCCTATTTGCTGACGATCCTACTTATTTATTACACGACAGTAGTGACCCATTCAATATTCTTATAGAATCGCTAACCCTTTTCGGAATGGCATCGGGTCTTAAACTGAACAAAAGTAAATGCACTGTGCTACGAGTAGGTAAATTTAAACAACGCAATATTCATCTTAAAAAAGAAATGAAATTCAACTGGACATCAGATGAAGCAACAACGTTAGGAATAGCCTTTACAAACAATGAAAAAGAAATAATTCTAAAAAACATATTGCCTAAATTACAAAAATTAAAAAACTGTTTAAAATCATGGCAGCATCGTAAACTTACACTTATCGGGGAAAAAACACCGTGTTGAAAACGTTTTCACTTCCTAAATTATTTATACACTAACAGTTCTCCCAAACCCACCCAATGATATGATTGAAGATATAAAATCAGAAATATTTAATTTCATATGCGACGGTAAACCTGATAAAATTAAGCGAACTCAATTAAAATAATCAGTAGAATATGGAGGTATCAGACTAATGGAAATAGATTCATTCCTGAATGCAATCAAATGCAGTTGGGTTAAAAGATATTTAGATAATACCAATACGAGTAAATGGAAATTATTCTACCAGAAATTTCTCAAAACATATGGTGACTCCTTACTTTTTGAATGTATTATCGACAATAATATCTTGGTTGAAATTTCAACCAAAACATATTTCTATCGAATGTTCTATCGGCATGGTGTACAGTTACTCATAATTTAGAAACCAAAAATAGGCAGTAAAATCATTCTATGGAACAATAAAGACATAACTACTAATCATTAAAAAGTTTTTCTATTAACATTGGTTCGAACGAAACATAAAGTATGTAGATCAATTGTACGACTACAGAATAAACGACTTCTATTCTTTTGATAACCTTTGCTACATATTCGGAATACCTACACGTAATTTCCTGATGTACTACACATTGATCAAAAGTATACATATACATATCAAAGCTGCTACCAATACAAATAACACACCATGTACTCAGAAACATTCGTAGAAAACATAATTGCAAAACAAAACAAAATGAACAAAATATTTTACACACTTCAAATTAAAAACCCTGCCGAAATCTCTACAGCTCAAACTAAATGGCAAAACCTTCTTGGAAAAATAAAGAAATAAATTTGAAACAAATATTTGTCATACCATATAAATCAACTACTCACAGCACACTGAGAAATTTTCACTATAAATACATGCAGAGAATCATAGCTACAAATAAATATCTTTTTAAGTGCAATCTATCCAACACAAATCTATGTGATATGTGTATTGAACATATTGAAACAATAGAACACCTTTCCTGTGAGTGTAAACATATTCAATCTCTATGGAATCAATTGACAACCTTTCTAGAGCAACAACAATTAAATGTTAAACTATCTCTCTTAGACATCAATTTATGGGTTAATACCTTCAAAGTACAAGAGGTTAATAACGCTGTGATTTGCATAATCATATTTAAGGGGCCTTTTCACGTTTTGGCAAATTGACAAAATTGAAAAAAGTTGTTTCAGATTCGCAAGTTTTCGTTTTAGTTATGATATTTGTGAGGAAACAGTAAAACTGAACATTTACTATGCTCTAATATATCCATTATATGCATCTTTTGACGATTTAAAAACCTGAAAATTATAAAGCGTTGCAACGCGAAACGATTTAATAATTTGGAGAGTTCTGTTGTTGTCGTTTAATTTTGTGAAACTATGAAGATTGCTTATATAAAGTATAAAATACGTTCGTCATACATACTTGGCAGGATGGCCGAGCGTTATAAATCGTTTTTACTCCAGGACTCCAGGTGTCACTGGTTCGGGCCCTGCTGAGTTTTTTTTTTTAATTGTATTCTTGATTTTTAGTGGAGCTTCTTAGATCCAAGGCTTAAATTTATCAATATAAAGCATTAAATGACGAACTTCAAAATATGCCGAAATCTGTGAAAAGGCCCCTTTAATGAAATATTTTATATTCAGCACGAAATACAGAAAACATACACCTACAATAGTGGATGAGGTGTTCGCCTAGCGATCGGGAGTTCGTGGGTTCGCTCCCTACTCTGGGAGCGTTCTCATTATCTCCTCCATTGACACCAAGTACTGGTTCTTCCCAGGAAACGGACTCGATAATGTCCCTCTGCCTATAATACTCGAAAGAGCGGTTGGCAGTAATCAGAGATAGATAGATACAATATACTGTTTTATCAATTATTTAAAACTGAAGATTCAATTTGAAAAAGAAATAGCCATAAATAATGATACACTTCATATATTTGAACAAAAATGGAAACACATTAAACTTTAATAAACAAGTCCAGTATGTTTTTCTACCCACTTTATGCAATCCATCCGTATGCATAACTATTCTGATTGTTTCGAATATTTCTCTTTTTTAAACACCTCAAAAACAACCAAATAAACACATCACACTTTTTTACCTAAAGGAAACCACAGGGTCAAAAAAGTATATATTAGCATATCTTTTATAACATGCCTGCACATTATTGTTGCTACATGGTATCACTTTGTTTATGATCAAATACATGTATACATTTTTTGTCTTATATTGAATTAAAAACAACAACATTTAGTTAAATAAACTTATCCAATTTTGTTGTAACAAATGTAAACAATTTTAATGAGCTTTTATAGAAATAAACGGTAAACAATAAAAAAGTTGACAAAACTAGCTGCATACTGTGTGTAAACTATGCAATGTCGATCAGTAAAAAGTGACATTATTTGGCCATGAGTTCTGATCACTTGATCTTACCAGGGGCCTATTTGTTTTAATAGGCCTCTGGTAAGATCAAGTGATCGGAACTCATGACCAAATAAGATAACAGTTGGAATGCATGGAAAAATGAAAAAATGAAGACAAAGATCGACAATGTTCTTTAAAATGAGAACATAAATGCAATCAGACTGAAACTCGTAATTGGGGAAATTCGACGCCAATTGGGTTTTTAATCCGACGATCATATGTAAGTGTGTTGATATGGTTGTTTGTAGCCACGTTTTATCCGCCATTCGGTGTGATACACAAACAAATCGTAATCCGCATGCGCGGCGTGCTTGGACATGAACTGAAAATGAAAACAATCATCGAAGCGGAACGTTTGTTTCAAGAAATGTTGTCCGTTTAATTTGGGGACAGGTATTGTTGATTTTCATTTAAATATTGTTATAATATACATGCATGGTATGAAGTTACATTTTATTATTAAACAATTCAGTAACGTCAGTTTAGTCGTGAGCATTTGATATTTTGAGTTTTGCTATCAATTCAGTTCATACAGTCGATCGGGTAGTTCCGGATCTCGGGTAATTCCTAATCAACTCTATGATTTAATTAAAATATTAGTCTAAAAGATATTGCCATATCAATATAACTGATTTTTGGAAAATGTGATCAATTTCAAGCAATAACACAGTTTTGCTTCTTTTTTCAACGGTGTTTTCATTGAAAATCACACTTTGGTAACTATCACAGTCGTGTCATTTTACCGTCGCACCGTCTATCTATAACACTCGTCAACAGTTAAAAGACGATTTAGAGGCACATTTCCTTGGTAAATGCTTGTACATTTGGTATGAATTTGTTTATTTATTATTATTTTTAAATTCCTGTGAGTGATTTTAGTATATGTTTATGATTTATGGAAATAAAAGCATGGAAATTGCACCTCGTGTACATGTCAGTTGCGGATCAGCTGATTGGGGAAAATCTCAAAACAGTTTACTGTGTTAGTAATATTTTAAAGCTTTAGCTACCACAAAAGTTTTTGTAAATATATATATATAATATATATATATATATATATATATATATATATATATATATATATATATATATATATATATATATATATATATATAAGGTTAAAGTGCCTAGTTTCTCATAAATTTGATATAATGTTTCATTGGAATTATTTCATTATAATACTATTTTGTGACTTCAATGTCGAGAAATACAGAGAATAAGATTGAATTTTGTTTATTCTGTCTGTCTTTCTGCACTAAAACTTTAACCTTGCTCATAAAATGAAACTTTATGGACCTGGTTCTTCAAACTTTACATGTTCTTGCATCTGATTGAGATTTATTATGCAAACCAGTTAAGAGGCATTAGGTCTAAGTCACAAGGTCAAGGCTATTACATACAGTAAGCATTTGTTGAATGCATCTTGGTTTGTTTGTATGTTTATGTGTTTAGTAATCAGTTATAACATTTAAAGGTATAAAAGCGGAGTAATAAAAACCAGCAAAGTGCTAAAAACTGTACTATAGAAAAATTCAATTTATAAATAATGGTAAGATGTTACTAGTGCTGGAAAGAGATTGGTAATATTTTTAATATTTTCCTACTTTTAATGTGTATTTATGCTGTGGTTTTGCATTTCAGATAATTGTCAAGTTTGACTGATGGGTCCTAAAAAGCACGGGTGCTCTGCACAGTCATTGACAAAGAGGCTGAAGCGGATACTTCTATATATTTTAACATTTTTGAGATCTTATAATTGTTAAATGTTGCCATAATATGTTATTTACCAAAAATTTAACTTGATATCTAGTATTGTTTTCCATTTCTTTAGCAAATTAATTTATTTATTCCAGAGGCACTGGTTTATGTTATACTTTTTATGGATGCTTTTATATATTTTTACATAATTGTGATCCTTTTATTAGCAAATGCATTCCAGAGGTACTTGTTTATGTTCAGTTGGCATTTTTATGCCCCCGGATCGAATGATCGGGGCATATAGTTTTTGGTCTGTCTATCATTCTGTCCCAAAACTTTAACCTTAGCTAAAGTTTTTTGATAACTTTTGCAATACTTAAGATAGAAACTTGATATTTGGCATGCATGTGTATCTCATGGAGCTGCACATTTTGAGTGGTGAAAGGTCAAGGTCATCGTTCAAGGTCAAAGGTCAAAAAAGCTAATCCAAGGAATAAGCTTTAAAGGGAAATACTTATCTGTACCTGCCAAATGATAAAAAAATCAAAGCGGCGCAATAGGGGGCATTGTGTTCCTGACAAACACATATCTTGTTATAAAAACATTTATATCAAGTTCTGTATTTTAAGAACCTTAGTTATAAAAATATTTCTAGTCATACATAAAATGTTCTAGTCATAAGCATATATGTCATATTTTCAAACAGTTTGTACATTATTGTGATTCTATTGTTGTTAAATGTTATCATATTATGTTATTTCCCAATAAGGTATCTTGAGTTTATCAATAAATTGCTTGTATTGAGTATTTGTGTTTGTTTTATATAACCAATAATACAGAGGAATCCATTTAAAATCAAAACATAAATACTTTCCAACAGTTTTATTCTCCTGTGTACAGACACATACCCCGTAATGTTTTTAAATTGTCAGACAATTATTAAACTGAAACAAACGAACCTATCTGATGTTTTATTTAATACATGCATCATTTGTTTTGACAGTCAAAATAATTGTTGACAGTCAAAATAAGTTTTGAGATGATCCCTGACCTACATCTCCCCTACAGTCCAAGTGATCCGAAATTACTGCACTTGATTCAGAACTAGCCGACTGTATGCAAGTGAATAAGTTCAAATTGGCATCAGAAATGTATTGGTAAGAATTAACAAATTAATATGGCCTGAAAGATGAAATATTTTGCCTCAACAATCCAAGTATTTTGAAAGCAATTGCTTTCTTTTAAAAATATTAACACCATTATTTACGCTAGTGGTTCGGAACTACCCGACCGACTGTACCAGTTGCACGGACAGTGCAACATCATTCTCTAATCACGATGTGGTTGAAATTAACAACCCGTTGATGTGCTTGCCTTTTTATTTATGCATAATATATATTGGATTAATTTTATTCATGTACGTTATTTTTGACTAACCTGTGCATACTTCTGGTGTGTATTTTCTTTCATGCTGTGTTTCAATTTGGTTTCATTTGTTACCAAAAACATCTAAGTAATGATTAATCAGATGACTAATTATCTTGCCAGTTACGGTATCAATGGACCTCTAAATAAAAAACTCAGAAACTTTCTTACAAACCGCCACATGCAAGTTGTTCCGCGTATTTAGACAGGGAGAATTCTACTTCGGCCCATTTTGACACAGGGGTCCCTCAAGGAACCATTCCTGGCCCACCCTTGTTCCTGTGCCACATAAATTACCTCTCTTTTCATTTATTGAAAAGCTGTCAGGAAATTACAATATTTTAAAATATTCAGCAAATACCATTGTCAAGAATTACTAGTCAACCAGTATTTTTATATATTAATTGTTACTTTTTAATGTTAGAATACATGTTTATGCTCCCGGTAGGGTGGCATATAGCATTTGAATTGTCCGTCTGTCTGTGTCTGTCTGTCAGTTAGTCTGTGTTTCTGTCAGAAAACTTTAACATTTGCCATCACTTTTGCAATATTGAAGATAGCAACTTGATATTTGGCATGCGTGTGTATCCCATGGAGCTGCACATTTTAAGTGGTGAAAGGTCAAGATCATCCTTCAAGGTCAAAGGTAAAAAAATCCAAGGGAAGTAACAAGCGTTAAAGGGAGAAAATTTCTATTTATCATTTGGCAGGTACAGATCATTTTTACAAGAGAAGTAATATTTATTAAAGGGATATAATTTTTAAAAATTAAAGCGGCACAGAAGGGGGCATTGTGTTTCTGACAAACACATCTCTTGTTGATTATGTAATTGTTTCTAGTTTAATTAAAGCATTCAGTCTAGATTAGTTTTTATATAAGCAGTAATGTAGACCTCATTGTCTTTAAAATACTCACATGCACACACACACACACACACACACAGGATGATATTATTTTCCCCCACCATGGCATAAGTATAAAGACTCACAGTTGTCTGAAGCCCATCCGTCCGTTGAACTTTTCAAGGGTATATCTCAGAAAGTAGATAAGATATCAACATGAAACCTCATGGGTGTATAGATATCAACAAGGAAAAGTGTCATGCACACAATCCTGAACTATACACTTTCTTAAATAAGAGCTATTGTTCTTTGCTTGTTGTATGATGGGCCTTTTCAGGACTATATCTCAGATACCATTCAAGATTTCAACATGAAAATTCATGTGTGTAATGATACCAATGGGGAGAAGTGCCATGCTAAAGAAACATAACCTTACACTTTCTGAAATGAAAGTTATGGCCATTTTTGTAACATGAAACTTTTCAGGACTATATCTCAAATATGATACATGATTTAGACATGAAACTTCATGGGTGTTTAGATTTCAATGAGGAGTCCGAGAATTTCAATGCATACAAACAATGACTCTACATTAAATATTTTTTAGTATTATACTCTATATCATTGGATTTGCACTTAACCATCAAAAAAATGTATGTGGCGGGGAAATCAATCTTATAAATTTACTTGTTTTAAAAGTGGTATGATTACTTGGTTATGAAATTACTTTGCAGAGTTGTCCTGGAATCAAGAAAAATGAACTGCTTCTGAATGATGGATGAAACATTAGCAGATGAGTCAGGTATAAATGTAGAATAATTCAGAAATATTTTTATTTTCATATAATTACATCACTTGTACTGTTTAGTCATTGAAACATCATATTATGCTAGCTAATTCATAAAGATTGTATAATGAGTTTTCATAATTCAATTATATAAATTTGTTATCTTATACATTTATGTATTTAATGTATTTTTTTATTGATTTTGACACATATAAATATTGATTGTATTATGCCATTTTTAGGTATCCCAAAGTTGTCTGCATCTGATGACATACCTGTTCACAGCACACCTATAAAGGTATATTTTGTTAAAGCTCATAATTATTAAGTTTATGTTTTTTAATACATTGTACTTAATATGTTATATCATTTGTTGAACATTGATATGGAGAGAGGGTGACCAAACTAGGAAAATATCATTGTTTTGTCAATGTTTGCAATTCATCAACATTTTGGCGTGAATATTAAATCTTTTAATGTACTTTGGCCAAATCCATTAAATAAACTCTTTTATATCAAAGTTGACTGTAATGTTACATTATGATTGCAGGGTGGAAAAATTCCACTACCTTCAACAAAAAGTATCATGAGAGGTCTTATATCCAAGCATGCCAACCGCGATGATTATGAAGAAAGTCTACAAGTGATAAAGCCATTTGAGGACAGGTCGCTTGTACCGTCCTATGTCAGACACAATAATGACAAAGACTTACAAAGTGACAAAAGACCATATGAGGATAAGATGTATGAGAAAGAAAGGTTTGTTTCTGGACAGTTTAAAGAGTATCAATATTCCACCAAAGATCTTTCTAATATAGACAACCTGCGGCCCCGTGTAAATGAACGTCCAACTGATAAAGCATTTAATCATGAGAGAGCAGCGACTCCTGGCACCTTGAATGAAAAGTACGTGGCGGAGAGAAGTGACTTTCAGCCTCAAGATTCTAGTGTTAAATTTAAAATGTATCAATCTGGTGAAGTTAAACAGAAGAACTATGCCAGAAACGTAGATACACAAAGTCTTGGGACAGCTGTGCAAGGCATTAACAGTAAAATTGCATCAAGATCTGGGAGTCAAGATAAAATGAGCAAGACAGTCACAAACAAAGCAGTTGAATCTCAACGACAAACACAAAGTGCTGGAAAAGAAATGATGTCCTCAGTCACAGGCAAAGTTGGTCATGACACTGTAAAATTTACTGCCTTTAGTCGTGTAATAAATGATTCATTGGATTTATCACAACCTGCTAGCCCTCGAGACCTAGCCAACTCTGATTTTACATCATCTGTAGGAAAAGTTGATACAGCCAGTGATCCACTTTCAAAATCTGGTACAAGACCTATTGATAATTGGAAATATACTGATAAGGAGTTGGAGGATGTGCACTCCTATAGCAAGAAAAGACCAACAATACACAGCCCAAAGTTGGATAGAAAAAATAATAAGTCACTCTCCAGACAGGTAAGTTAATACTTAATTTTCAGGTAATAGATTTTGTTAAATTATTGTACTACAATTAGTTGTTAAGCATATTGTATAATTAAAACAATTTAGTCTAACTTATATGTTATTTTATTATAATGCTTATTTTGAACAGCAGTCTAATTACCCATGTCTTTTTCTGAGTGACATTGGTGCAAAATTCCTGGTCTATTTATTTGGGAAAAAAGTGGGGAATAGATGGATTTCGGGCAAAATATATAAGCCGCGTTATTGGCATTAAAAAAAAGAAATACAATGTTTGTGTTATTCTTATGTCATAATGTCTTAAGTATATGATATGAATCAATAAAGTAGTCACCCTCTTTGGAAACCATGCTTATGTGTCAAATATCATCCCAGATTAGCCGTAGCTGCCTGTGTCCTAAGATATAAATGAAATCAGGCTTGACTCGTTCCATTTTCATACTATAGTCTTGTAACATTGGGTTTTGTGTTTATAGACTCATTAAGGGAATCAAGAAGGGTACAGAGTGCTGCTACAAAGGGGCAGTGTTGCAATCCAACCATTTTGATGACATTTTCTATTAATTTTCTGTATGCACACACTTTCTTAGTCAAACACATGTAATTAAGTGTCTTAAGCATTATCATTTCAATTTTCATTTTCCATTGACAGTTAAAATAAGATAACCTAAATGTAAAACGTGTTTTACTTTTTATATTGACTAGTCAAGAGGGGAAGAAGAAACATGGGGCAGCACCTCACTAGTTCACTTCAGATCTTTGCATGTCAACTTTGAACTCCAATTTACAAACACTGTCATTTCAGTGATACACATACACTTTGTACATTTGACTTTATTCTTTTCTCCTTTGTCAGTCTTGGAATAATTGCTTTTGGGACTTGTACATTTCAAATAAATTCAAGCTTCATTCACAATCAGTTTCAAGCAAGAACCAGTAGACTTAGAGTTTCTAATTTTTTTTTATATATTTCGTGTATTAATGCAAAAGTCATCTATGAGTAAAAATTTCAGACAAGGGAAACAAGTTTTGGATTAAGGGAAAACATTAATTGGGGAAAGGACGGATTGATATTTGGTGGGTTCAAAAGATAGAATTGATATGTCATAGAACAATAATAATGTTTTATAAATTCATAAAAAATATTACTTCAACTGTTGAACAAATAATGTTTTTAAATCTTTAAAAAAATATTTTCCAGAATACAAGTTTTACGGAGTTGGAGAACACAACACTACAAAAGCAGCGTCAGGAGATTCAACTGTTGGTTGCCGAGTTACGTGATCGAGACCGGGAGCTCAGTGAGATGGCGTCGGCTCATCAGCAGCAGTTGGTTGCCTGGGAGCAGGACCGCCAGCGCCTGGGAGCCATGGACAGGAAGTGTACACAGTATGAAGGTAGGATGGAAAAATATGTGCCATGTTTAATTATGGCTAAAGTTGATAATAATTGTTATTATGGGCTTGGTTGGTGATCAAATATTGTTGCTTCATTAAGTCTTATGTTTTTACTAGAATTTAGTAATACTGTATTGCAATTTGTAAGTTTATTAAGGGAGAATTATCCTGGTTAAATTGTTAACATTAAATGCTTGCTCTTTCAATAATACGCTCCCTGAATAAGATATTGTTAGGAAGGAAATGTTCTTACACTTTGTTACATTATGATTAACTAGAACCTTACTCACCTATAAAAATGTATGCAGCTGTAAGGATATTTACAAAGCATAGTGTCCAAATTGTTATCAGGTGGTTTAAGAGTAATTTTCATAAATAAAGTTTACAAAATATGTGGACCTTGTTATTCAATCATTACTGTTCATTAATTATGAAATGTTTTTAATGACTACTGTACATGTAGATGGAACAATGTTGTTGTTTTTTGTTGTAACATTTTTAATTTATATGTAAAGTACAATTTAGTGTTGTTACAAAGTTTTTGTCATGTAATCCACATATTCCCCACCCATTTACAATAATATAGCCACCGTTTATTATTCACCCAATGTCACCTTGCACTTTCATATAAAATAATAAAATGCTATAATTATCATATTTTCTACTTCTTGCTGTATATAGGTTTTTCACTGGGCACACTCAGCGTATTATTAAAAGAAATTCTTTTAAATATGATTTGAAGTAACAAATTATGTATTAACCATTTATACATTTGTTTGATGGTAATTATGTTTTAAAGGGGCATGTTGATTGTGTAGCGTTCTGGGAAAACTGGGCTTAGTGCATGTGCGTAAAGAGTAGTCCAAGATTAGCCTGTGCAGTCTACACAGGCTTATCAGGGACGACACTTTCCCTCTAAACTTGATTTACGGTAAGGAAGAACTTCATTCAGGGGTTTTTCTGCCTATTTTGGGAAAAGGAGTCTGACCAAATTGGGAATTTTTTATCGACAAAATTGGCCATTTTGGGAATATTTGCTTCGATGAAACAGCTCATTTGGGAAACAATTGTGAATTTATCATGCTTAAATAGTTCAGCGGTTTAACAAATAAATTTGTTTTTATTTGTTATTTTGTCTTCTTAATATAAACAGATGCAATATTGGGCATGTTCAACGTTTATACAAGTACTGCAGTTTTGTTTTTCAGTTACAGTTACTCTCTGAGATAAGAACTGTACAGTCAAAACCTTACAGCAGATATTTTTGACCAAAACAAATACTGGTTAGTCACACATGTTATAAGACACTTCATTTAAAAAAAAATTTTTTTTTGTAAATTGGGAATTTTTTTAATAATTTCGGTTTGGGATTGGGTCCGTTTGCTTTGGGAGTGCCTCCGTTTTCCGGAGGCACAGACAGTGCTGAAAAACCCCTGTCATTGAAACTTAAAATACCATAAATGCGGAAAGCGTTGTCCCTGATTAGCCTGGTTGGACTGCACAGGCTTAACTAGGACAACACTATACGCACACGCATTAAGCCCAGTTTTCTCAGAAAGTGGCTCATATATTGAATGTATGTTCATTCGCTCATGTTTCCCACTAATTTAAGGATAAACAGCCAGAAAGAATAACATTTGATATTTTTTCTCTGATCACATAATCTATTAAAAGATAGAAAATTCTTTTCCACTGTAAATTTCAGAGAAGAAATGTACCATATACAAAGTTCATCAGTTCAGCAACTGTTGATTTCAAGGTCATTTTATGAGATCATTATCTCTCATGATTGATGATGGAACATCCTGAAAATGTTGTGTTGTTGTTGTTTTGTTTTTTTGCCTGAAAACATTTAAATCCCCCTACATTGAAGAAAATAATGTGTGAACTATTTAGTAAGGGATAAGGAGCAAAGAGAATGTGCAATACAAAAAAAAAACAATTAATTAGCAATTTGTAATAATCTAACAACCTAAAGATTACATAACTTTCTCAAACTCATTGGGAAAATGTTTGGTTGATGTGCCTCCGTAGCTCAGTGGATAAGGCGCTTGCGTTAAAATCCAGAGTTCCAGGGTTCGATCCCTGGTCGGGGCACATACATGCCAGTCATGTTTCATTGGAATGCTGACTGACAAATAAAGGCTTAGCCCGGCATTAAGGCTAAAAAAAGATTACATTTTTTGTAATTCTTAAAAGAATAAACATACTTGGAATTGATATATTCGTATAATGTTAAATATCGTTCTGTATTGTAGAGTGAAGGACCTTGTTGTCTACTTGAGAATGACTTATTACTTCAGCATAATTTGCTTTGTTTCCATCACGTTAGCCATTATGAAGTTACATGTATTATGAAGCAGTAACTGGAAGACATACTTTCCTGTACAATAAACCAAAAATATTTTTTGCCTTTTTGCTTAAACAAATTAATGGTGTCTGCCAATATTAAGGATTGCTTATCATAATGGCTGACAAGGTGATTAGTTGTTCAATTATTGTTGTCACTGACAAATATTTCTATGAATGCCAGGGCTCTTAATACATAGAGTTGCCATATTTTATTTCTTTGCGGTGATGTTATACTGCAAAAGTACATATTTTAACCAAGTCATAATGGAATGTTTGTACTGTCAGCCTTCTGGTCTGTGCATAATGTGACCTTCAAGCTTTATATTTTGGTAAAGATGCCATTTATATCAGTTAAATTATTTATATTAATAAAACATAGCAGTCAATAGGTTTCTTTTTTAACTACCTGTTCACCATTCAGGATTCAGCCCTTTGTACAAGTAATGTAGATGTCTATTTAAGTCATCGTTGAACATTTTTATAGCCTATAATTATCCACTTTTGTGTAACTTAATAAACAAAAAGATTCATTTTGCATTCTTTACCAGTGAGATATGGTAAATACGGCCAACTGCGCAGAAACTTAGCTTTTAGAGACAATCCTGTAGAGTTTCTTTTAGAATTTCATACTTCATTTTACCTATGTTTAACTTAATTCCAATATTATCTCTGATTTGTTTGCTTAAACTGCAACACAAAATTTATGAAAATGTACTATAATTATATTGTTATATTTGTTTATTAGACCTTTCTTATTTTAATGTAAATCAATCTATTCTATATGCAGGGAGGCATGTGTATATGGGAGCTTACTGGGTTTAAGTGAGGTGACCGGTAGTTGGAACTTACTTCACAGATGGCGCCTTTTTTTTTTTCGTGAAGAACTAGCGGTTAGTTTCACAAAAAATTATTTCGTGTTAAACTCTTTAACATAGGAAAGATCTGTTTGTCATTTGGAAGTCAGGTCCAAAAATGTGCTTAAAAAGAAGTCAGTTCCAAAAAGGGTGATAAAATCAATTTTTTAAGCAAAAAACTATTTATTAGAGATATAACGGCATGATATAATAGTGATTTTAGTTATATTTATCTGTGCATGTTTGTCAATACTGTGAACATGTAATATAAGAGTAAGTTATATTTGTACATCCTATTTGTCGAATGTAATGTAAGTAGACAACAGATTTGTTGACGGTTTTCCTTCAATAACTTTTGAAACAAAAACCCGAGGGAAGTACAAACAGGGTAGAGCCGAAACGGCATTTTCATTTTAAATAAATAGATCTACAAAGTGGCTTACTGGGCGAATATATCCACTACTCCTTAAAAAAAACGATGCCATCTTGGAAGTAAGTTCCAACTAGCTGCACTTAAATCCGCTAAGCTCCTGTATATGCATGTCCCCCTGACATGTTTGTTGCTAATTATTATATTAAATGATATTCGCTAATGAAGCCATATGGGCTTTATTTGTCAAAAAACTTGTCAAGTAATACATGGGTACTGATCTAACACAATTAACTCTGAAATGTTAAAACACTTTTTCATTTTATGATAATTTTGTTGTTGCATAAATGTACCTGTTTAAATGAAACCATTTTAAAATACTAATTTTATTGTTCAACCTATCTTTTCTTTTTAAATGTAGATTTGCTTTGCATGCTTTTTATTTAAACTTTTTACTGTAGTAGAAGTGGTTCTTCTTGTTTGAGACACTATAGTGGGTAGTTTGTTATTTCCGCATATTTAAAAATAATATCTTATTAGTCTCTTTTCTTAGGTTTAGAGATTATTTTGCATGGTCAGTACATGTACTTTGTCTCTTTTGAATGGAATGAAGCCATCCTGAGCAAATCCTTTTAAGACCCTTATCCACAACATGCTTTTTAGCTCACCTGATTGCTCAGGTGAGCTTTTGTGATCGGTCTTTGTCCGTCGTATGTCAGTCCGTCCATCTGTTAACATTTGCTTATAAACATTCTAGAGGCCACATTTCTTGTCCCATCTTCATGAAAGTTGGTCAGAAGCTTTGTCCCAATGAAATCTCGGCCGAGTTCAAAACTGGGTTGTGTCAGGTCAAAAACTAGGTCAAAAAAAGAAAAACCTTGTAAACACTGTAGAAGTCACATTTCATGCCCAATCTTCATGTAACTTTGTCAAAATGTTTGTCTTAATGATATCTTGGTTGAGTTCAAAAGTGGTTCCAATCAGTTGAAAAACATGGCCGCCAGTGGGTGGGGCAGTTTTCCTTATTTGGCTATAGAGAAACCTTGTAAACACTCTAGAAGTCACAATTTTTGCCCTATCATCATGAAAGTTTGTCAAAACATTGGTTTTATTGATATCTTGGACATGTTTGAAAATGGTCGGGATTGGTGGAAAAAACATGGCCGCCAGTGGGCGGGGCATTTTTCTCTATATGTACAATGTATATAGTGAAAACATGTGAACACAGTTGAAGTCACATTTTTGGCTCAATTTTCATGAAATTTGCTCAGAACATTTGTTTCCTTGATACAAGAGTTGAGTTCAAAAATAGTTCTGTTCAGTTGAATAACATTGCTGCTGGGAGGGGGGCAGTTTTCTCATAATGCCCCCCCCCCCCCTTTTGAAGAAGAGGGGGTATATTGTTTTGCTCATGTCTGTCCGACCGTCCGTCCACCAGATGGTTTCCGGATGATAATTCAAGAGCGCTTATGCCAAGAATCATGAAACTTCATAGGTGCATTGATCATGACTCGCAGATGACTCCTATTGATTTTTAGGACACTAGGTCAAACGTCAAGGTCACGATGACCCGAAATAGTAAAATGGTTTCCGGATGATAACTCAGGAACACTTATGCCTAGGATCATGAAACTTCATTAGATACATTGATCATGACTCGCAGATGACCCTTATTGATTTTCAGGTCACTAGGTCAAAGGTCAAGGTGACCCAAAGCAGTAAAATGGTTTCTGGATGATAACTCAAGAACGCTTATGCCTAGGATCATGTAACTTCATATCTACATTGATCATGACTTGCAGATAACCCCTATTGATTTTCAGGTCACTAGGTCAAAGGTCAAGGTCACGATGACCCGAAATAGTAAAATGGTTTCTGGATGATTACTCAAGAACGCTTAGGCCTAGAATCATGAAACTTCATAGGTACATTGATCATAACTCGTAGATGACCTCTACAGATTTTCAGGTCACTAGGTCAAAGGTCAAGGTCACGATGATCCAAAAAAGTAAAATGGTTTCCGGATGATAACTCAAGAACGCTTAGGCCTAGGATCATGAAACTTCATAGGTACATTGATCATGACTCGTAGATGACTCCTATTGATTTTAAGGTCACTAGGTCAAAGGTCAAGGTCACGGTGACCCGAAATAGTAAAATGGTTTCCGGATGATAACTCAAGAACACTTATGCCTAGGATCATGAAACCAACACTTATGCCCAGGATCATTAAACTTCATAGATACATTGATCATGACTCGCAGATGACCCCTATTGATTTTCAGGTAGCTAGGTCAAAGGTCAAGGTCACGGTGACCCAAAGCAGTAAAATGGTTTCCGGATGATAATTCAAGAACGCTTAGGCCTAGGATCATGAAATTTCATAGCTACATTGATCATGACTCACAGAAAACCCCTATTGATTTTCAGGTCACTAGGTCAAAGGTCAAGGTCACGACGACCCGAAATATTAAAATGGTTTCCGGATGATAACTCAAGAACGCTTAGGCCTAGGATCATGAAACTTCATAGGTACATTGATCATAATTCGTAGATGACCCCTATTGATTTTCAGGTCACTAGGTCAAAGGTCAAGGTCACGGTGACCAGAAATAGTAAAATGGTTTCCAGATGATAACTCAAGAACGTTTATGCCTAGGATCATGAAACTGCATAGGTACATTGATCATGACTCGAAGATGACCCCTATTGATTTTCAGGTCACTAGGTCAAAGGTCGAGTGACCTAAAATAGTAAAATGGTTTCTGGATGATTACTCAAGAACGCTTATGCCTAGGATCATGAATCTTCATAGGTACAATGATCATGACTGGCAGATGACCCCTAATGATTTTCAGGTTACTAGGTCAAAGGTCAAGGTCATGGTGACCTGAAATAGTAAAATGGTTTCTGGATGATAACCAGGGGTGTCAATTTTCCGGATTATTCCGGAAATCCGGATTTGAGCCGTCCAGGGTTAATTTTGAGGTGAATGTAAATCCGATGAGTTTGTTTAAGGCGGATGGGGGTAGGGACAAAATTCTTTTAGTGCGGGATCATTTCAGAACGAATATTGTTATAGCATCGTCGGCATTCCGGACATTTGCGCTTGGTACCGATTTTATTTATTGATTTCTGATTGGTAAGCGGCTTGCACTGACATGAGCAGTAACTGGCAAAGTAAAGCACTGCAATATCATATTTTAAAACAATATGTTAATCAAATTATATATTGACTGCGTATTTGCTAGGTTACTGGTGACTGGTTTTCATTTTCTGCAGTCAAACAATATGCATATTTTATTTCATTTGGAAATGATGTATCGCGACATGTTTTCGGACAGTCGTTTTCGGATACGCTGGTTTGTCGATTTTAATTTAATTTCGAAGTTCTTAATATCATTTGTTTAGAATGACAAATACACCTGCGGTGTTACGGATGATTTGGTTTATAATATTTCGCATTGTACTCATCAGAAATTGCACCTAGAAAGACTATAAAAAAAGAACAATAAGCTAGGGCTCGGGGGGGGGGGGGGGGGGCTGGGCCCTCTCTACCCTTTATCCTACGGCTTAATTTTCCGGATTTCAAATTTGGGACAATTGACACCCCTGGATAACTCAAGAACGCTTATGCCTAGGTTCATGAAACTTCATAGGTTATATTGATCATGACTCGCAGATAACCCCTATTGATTATCAGGTCACTAGGTCAATGGTCAAGGTCACAGTGCCAAATAACAGATTCACACAATGGCTGTCAAGGTCACGGTGACTCAACTTAGAAAAATGGTTTCTGGATGATAACTCAAGAATGCTTACGCCTAGGATCATGAAACTTTATAGGTTTATTGATCATGACTCGCAGATGAAATAATGATGAAACTTGACCAGGATGTTTGTCTGGACAATTTCAGGTCAAGTTTGACATTTGGTAAAGATTGAATGAACTGACTCCTCTCAGGTGAGCAAACTAGGGCCATCTTGGCCCTTTTGTTTAACTTTTTTTTTATCCAAGTATCTACCGCAATTCAAATCAGTTTCTGTCCACTGCCAGGAGAAGCAGCTATGTTAGGTGGTGCTGTTATCTATAAGTTTCCTTTCAATTAATGGTTTCATATGTTAATCTTTTGCAAGAATAGGAACCACTTGAATTATATTGCGTTTTTTACGGTGTCAACAGACATAGCGAATCATAACTCTAATAATACCGAAAGCATTTAAGCGCTTAATATTTTATCTAACTTAAAGGCTTATAACAACATTGCCAAGAAGATTGTCAGTGGTGATGTGTCTGAAGTTTGAAATAGATTGATGTGCAAATCTGGGTCCCTGATGCAAGTTGTGGAACAAAACTGAAACTTTGATGCTTTCAAGTCTCAAGTATCCAGGAGCAATAGACCAATTAAGCATAATTTTTTATACAAGTACCAGAATAAATGAAACAATTTGTTTCCAGAATTTATTCCTTTAAATTGTTGGATTGACATCCTGCTGACAGCTGTTAAGGAATGTGATACACATCACAATATGAATCCAACAAGTTCTGTTACTGCTTCCAAAATGATAAGGAAAAATACTTAGGGTTGTATATATAATATTTTTTTCTTAAAACAGAGCCATAATACATCAGAGCTTTGTTAATTTTGTGGGTTGTGGTCTTATTTTCCATTTTTGCTAACACTAGCACTAGTTGTCAGAAGTATTTTATTTGTGCAGAAGATTTATTTAAAACAGTGTTTTGTTATTTTGAGGTATCCTCATCACTTATAGGGTAAAATGTTATGAAGTTTTTTACATATGTAACATTTTCTTGCTCACACATTTAGAGTTAACAATGATAAACATTAATATTTGGGAAATGCTCTTACCTTTGTATGGTGCTGGTTACAAAGTGTAAGGGTACATGTGGTGTTAATTTTTGTTATTTGTCATGTTGCATATGTGTATAAATGTATTTGAAAACAATAGTTACCATTTATTTCTTATGTTCTCTTATTTGTTTTGTTTTGCTCAGAGGACCTACGAAGCAAGACTGTTCAGCTTCGTAACTATGTTGCCAACCTGAAAAGCCTGCGGACTCGTGAGGTTGAAACGCTGCAGGAAATAGAGAGTCTTAAAGCCTCACGTGAGCAACTGACAAAAGAAAATGACACCCTGACAGCTGATAATGCCAAGTTCAAGGTTTGTTGTCTTTAATTATTTTGTGTTTACCTATAAACTAGGTTAATATATCATGTTTATTGTTTACTTAAAAACTGTGTATATCATTTCTTATTTGGAATTATTAGGATACTTTCAAAATGTAGATTAAATAAAGTTGCAAAATAATATAAGTATTTGAGAAATTAATTTATGATGTATTTGGTCAATGTTTATATTTATATATTAGTAATGAAGACGTTTACTGTTTCAGAAACTGAGTATTATAACATCACAATGAAGTGTCATGCACTTTGTGTCTAAAGGGGAGAAGTGTGTGTTTCGGAGTGCAATTGCTCTGATAGCGAGAGCACCAGGGTGTGAGTCCGGAAATGGCATCATTACGTAGCCCCACAACATCAATATATGAACCTATTATGACAAAGCTGGGATAAATGCATGGGTGTAAAAAGTGTTGTCTCAGATAAGCGGAAAGTGGACTGCACAGGCAAATCATGGACAACACTTTACGCACCTGCATTAAGTGCTGTTTTTCCAGAATTCAGCTCATATGTTTGCTTCTTCTTTTTGTGCATAAATTGCTGTGTATTTTTCAGGAGACTACCATCTCTATACAGAAGTCCCTAGATGAGCTGCACACCACAGTTGGTAAACTGCGAGCCAGGGAGGAGGAACTGGTCACCACTGTGCGACTCAAGGTCAGTTAATGTTTCATAGTGTCCAGTCGTTGGTATATTGTACATGTAACTGTTACCCTTGTTTTATCTACAAAGCACCACTTTATGAAACTTCAAATGTATTTAAGTCCATATGCACAATTCAAAATGAATCCCTAAAAGTTTCCTGTTGGTAGTTCATGTAATAGAAATTATTCTCGATGATAATGATGCATAACTCATAGTAGCGTGCTCTAAAAAGTAAGAAACTGTAAATTCTTATTGCTGTTGTGACAATCTCTATATTGCTGATACTAAGTAGAGTACAGGTTAAACACAGAAACAAATCATTACATTCAATATTTATATTTTTCTGCCTGTCCTACCAATGAACAATCGGTGCTAATGTCTGTATGGTCTGTATGTGTTCTACATAGGAGAAGGACATATCCTCGGCTACCAGTCAAATGCGCGAGCTCAGTGAGCGTCTACAGCAGCTTGATCTGCGGGCCAAGGAGTGCCAGGACCATGAGCGTGCAGCGCTGAAGGAGCGCGATGACTGGAAGCAGCGGTACTCGAACCTTCAGGAGGAAATACACTCAGTACAGAGTTAGTGGATGTCACTTGAACTTAAGTTTTCGAAAATAGTTGTCTGAAATTACTAATTAACAAACAAGTTTGCACTTTTACAAATTTTTGACAACCACATATATTTACCATTTTTGTCATGGTCTCTGTAGGTAATCAATAGTTAGCCCCAATTGTAATTTATATATTTGTATGTAAGATGTCTCTGGTATGTCCGCAATGGAAATTTACCAGGAATGTTGAAAATTTAAGTGATTTCACAGTGTCACAGATTGCTGAAACCCAATTAATGCCTGTCAAGAAAATAAATGCCAGTAGAATTGGTTAATTAAACAGTTTACAAATCCAAGGTAGCAAACTCTATTATAACTGCATTGTCTGCTTTGTAATTTTGTTTATCATCTGGTCAGGGAAGATTACTCTTGCTTGATAATTTTTAGCTCATCTATTTTTTGAAAAAAAAATATGAGCTATTGTCATCACCTTGGCGTCGGCGTTGGCGTTGGCGTCCGGTTAAGTTTTGCGTTTAGGTCCACTTTTCTCTGAAAGTATCAATGCTATTGCATTCAAACTTGGTACACTTACTATCATGAGGGGACTGGGCAGGCAAAGTTAGATAACTCTGGCGTGCATTTTGACAGAATTATGTGCCCTTTTTAACCAGGTTTTCCGAAGGAAAAAACTGGTTATTAGATTGGCGAATGCGGGCGGGCTGGCTGGCTGGCGGGCTGGCTGGCGGGCTGGCGGAATAAGCTTGTCCGGGCCATAACTATGTCGTTCATTGTCAGATTTTAAAATCATTTGGCACATTTGTTCACCATCATTGGACGGTGTGTCGCGCGAAATAATTACGTCGATATCTCCAAGGTCAAGGTCACACTTTGAGTTCAAAGGTCAAAAATGGCCATAAATGAGCTTGTCCTGGCCATAACTATGTCATTCATTGTGAGATTTTAAAATCATTTGGCACATTTGTTCACCATCATGGGACGGTGTGTCCCACGAAAGAATCACGTCAATATCTCCAATGTCAAGGTCGCCACGACTAAAAATAGATTAAATAAAAAAAAAAATTACAAAGGGGGTTAATTTTTTTTGGTCATTTCAAAAGTTCAGTTTGAGTTTTCTCCCTTTATCAGATTTTTTTTTCACAATGAAAACCTGGTTTTGTGACAATTTTGTCCCTTGTTTTACTTAGAAAATTGAAAATTTTGGTTAAGTTTTGCGTTTAGGTCCACTTTTCTCAGTGAGTATCAATGCTATTGCATTCAAACTTGTTACACTTACTTACTATCATGAGGGGACTGGGCAGGCAAAGTTAGATAACTCTGGCATGCATTTTGACAGAATTATGTGCCCTTTTTTATACTTAGAAAATTGAAAATTTTGGTTAAGTTTTGTGTTTAGGTCCATTTTATTCCTTAAGCATCAAAGCTATTGCTTTCATACTTGCAACACTTACTAACTTTCATAAGGGGACTGTGCAGGCAAAGTAATGTAACTCTGACTGGCATTTTGACAGAATTATGTGCCCTTTTTATACTTAGAAAATTGAAAATTTGATAAAGTTTTGTGTTTAGGTCCACTTTATTCCTACAGTATCAAAGCTATTGCTTTCATACTTGCAACACTTAGTAACTATCATAAGGGGACCATGCAGGCAAAGTTATGTAACTCTGACTGGCATTTGGACGGAATTATGGGCCCTTTATACTTAGAAAATTGAAAATTTGGTTAAGATTTATGTTTTGGTCCACTTTACCCCTAAAGTATCATAGATATTGCTTTCATACTTGGAACACTCAAAAACTATCATAAGGGTACAGTAAAAGGACAAGTTGCATAACTCTGGTTGTCATTGTTACGGAATTATGGCCCTTTTTTGACTTAGTAACTTTTAATATATGGTTAAATTTTGCGTTTTAATCCACTTTACTTCTTAAGTATCAAGGCTATTGCTTTCAAACTTCAAATACTTTCATGCTATCATGAGGTTACTGTACCTGGCAAGTTGAATTTTACCTTGACCTTTGAATGACCTTGACTCTCAAGGTCAAATTATTAAATTTTGCTAAAATTGCCATAACTTCTTTATTTATGATTAGATTTGATTGATACTTTGACGAAACTACTCTTACCTGCCCCCCCCCCCTCCCCCCCTCCCCCCCACCCCCCCCCCTATTTTTTTTTTTTTAAAGATCATCTCACAAATGACCACCACACCCTCACACTATATCCCCACCCCACCCCCCCCACCCCCCCCCACCCCCCCCCCCCCCTCCCCCCATTTTTTTTTTTTTTTTTTTTTTTTTTTTTTTTTAAGATCATCTCACAAATTACCACCACACCCTCACACTATACCCCACCCCCCCCCCCCCAATTTTTTTTTTTTTAAACGGTTATGTTTCAAATACCGTCCAACCATCACACCCAAAAATCCCCCCCCCCCCCCATCGCCCTTCACCCCCCCCCCCCCGCCCCCGATTTTTTTGCCCTTTTTTTCCACTTTTTTGGAAGATAATGTAATAAATGTCCACAACCCCACACTATACACCCCTCTTCACTCCACCCCTCCCTCCTTTGTGATTGAAAATGAGAGTCCCTTCACCTTTAAAAAGAAAATAGATGAGCGGTCTGCACCCGCAAGGCGGTGCTCTTGTTTATATAATACTTTGAGGTGCTTCCATGTTATGTTTCAACTTCTTATGCAATTTTTTTTTTATCTTGCCGCAGCTTAGAATTACTTAACAAAACTGGACGTTGTGTGACATTCCCATGTTTGTCTTGTGTTACATGTTGATAGAGATTGTCATGCCCATTTTCCAGGAGAGTTAGACAAGACAAGAAGAGCAGCCTCTCACTTAGCAGACGAGAACAAATCTGGACGTTGTGTGACATTCCCATGTTTGTCTTGTGTTACATGTTGATAGAAATTGTCATGCCCATTTTCCAGGAGAGTTAGACAAGACAAGGAGAGAAGCCTCTCACTTAGCAGATGAGAACAAATCAGCACGACAGCAACTGTCTCTGGTACAGAAAGAAGCTGGTGAGATTTTAACCCTTTGCATGCTGGGAGATTTGTCATCTGCTAAAATGTCGTCTGTTGAATTTCTAAAATTAGCATTTTTTTCGATTTTTTTTCAAAGAATACTATCAGAATAGCAAACAGTTTGGATCCAGATGAGACGCCACGTTCTGGATCCAAACTGTTTGCAAAGGCCTTCAAAATTCGGTTCCCGCACTGAAAGAGTTAATATTCCGTATACATTAGATCAATATGAGTCATTAAATGTTTTTCTTAGAATTTAAAGTTAATTTGTTTTGAAGCGGTGCTTCAATGAAGTATAAGCGCGGGCCCTGTTTATCAATACAACTTGTAAGTTAAATAATTGTCAACTTTTAAAATAAGGGGTAACAATACAACGTCAAGCTACATATTTGTTAAACATTTTATTTGAGCATTCATTTTTGTTTACTAATTCAATATACTGATTGATAGAGGTTATAGTCTTACAATTGTATAAATAACTTTATCCAAAAAACAATGTTAGCCTTAATGAGCATTTGAGCAAGTGATGTTCCCGGTATTTGCCTGGCACCTTTCATGTTTTCAGTAATAGTTAAGCACTTTTTTGTCCGTCTCAGTCAGTAGTGATGACTTATATATAAACACGTAGGCTGTTCCTGTTGTAGCTATGATGGAAAAATGCAAGGATGAGTTGATAGAGTCAATAAGGGTCAAACAGGAGCGTACTGATGCACAACTTAAGAATTTCAGAGAGGTAGGTCTGTTATAAAGTTTGTCTTTTTATCAAAGTACTTAGTCAAGCAATTATTTCTTTAGCCTAGAGTCCTTGTGCTTTCTTAATAGGGTATGAGGCTATGTCTGCCTGTGTCTTTCATCTTTAGCCTAGAATCCTTGTGCTTTCTTTATAGGGTATGAGGCTATGTGTGCCTGTGTCTTTCATCTTTAGCCTAGAGTCCTTGTGCTTTCTTTATAGGGTATGAGGCTATGTCTGCCTGTGTCTGTCATCTTTAGCCTAGAGTCCTTGTGCTTTCTTTATAGAGTATGAGGCTATGTCTGCATGTGTCTGTCATCTTTAGCCTAGAGTCCTTGTGCTTTCTTTATAGGGTATGAGGCTATGTCTGCCTGTGTTTGTCATCTTTAGCCTAGAGTCCTTGTGCTTTCTTTATAGGGTATGAGGCTATGTCTGCCTGTGTCTGTCATCTTTAGGCTAGAGTCCTTGTTCTTTCTTTATAAGGTATGAGGCTATGTCTGCCTGTGTCTGTCATCTTTAGCCTAGAGTCCTTGTGCTTTCTTTATAGGGTATGAGGCTATGTCTGCCTGTGTCTGTCATCTTTAGCCTAGAGTCCTTGTGCTTTCTTTATAGGGTATGAGGGTATGTCTGCCTGTGTCTGTCATCTTTAGGCTAGAGTCCTTGTTCTTTCTTTATAAGGTATGAGGCTATGTCTGCCTGTGTCTGTCATCTTTAGCCTAGAGTCCTTGTGCTTTCTTTATAGGGTATGAGGCTATGTCTGCCTGTGTCTGTCATCTTTAGCCTAGAGTCCTTGTTCTTTCTTTATAAGGTATGAGGCTGTCTGCCTGTGTCTGTCATCTTTAGCCTAGAGTCCTTGTGCTTTCTTTATAGGGTATGAGGCTATGTCTGCCTGTGTCTGTCATCTTTAGCCTAGAGTCTTTGTGCTTTCTTAATAGGGCATGAGGCTATTTCTGCCTGTGTCTGTCATCTTTAGCCTAGAGTCCTTGTGCTTTCTTTATAGGGTATGAGGCTATGTCTGCCTGTGTCTGTCATCTTTAGCCTAGAGTCCTTGTGCTTTCTTTATAGGGTATTAGGCTATGTCTGCCTGTGTCTGTCATCTTTAGCCTATAGTCCTTGTGCTTTCTTTATAGGGTATGAGGCTATGTCTGCCTGTGTCTGTCATCTTAAGCCTAGAGTCCTTGTGCTTTGGATATAGGGTATGAGGCTATGTCTGCCTGTGTCTGTCATCTTTAGCCTATAGTCCTTGTGCTTTCTTTATAGGGTATGAGGCTATGTCTGCCTGTGTCTGTCATCTTAAGCCTATAGTCCTTGTGCTTTCTTTATATGGTATGAGGCTATGTCTGCCTGTGTCTGTCATCTTTAGCCTATAGTCCTTGTGCTTTCTTTATAGGGTATGAGGCTATGTCTGCCTGTGTCTGTCATCTTTAGCCTAGAGTCCTTGTGCTTTATTTATAGGGTATGAGGCTATGTCTGCCTGTGTCTGTCATCTTTAGCCTATAGTCCTTGTGCTTTCTTTATAGGGTATGAGGCTATGCCTGCCTTTGTCTGTCATCTTTAGCCTAGAGTCCATACCTCTTTCTTTATAGGGTATGAGGCTATGTCTGACTGTGTCTGTCATCTTTAGCCTATAGTCCTTGTGCTTTCTTTATAGGGTATGAGGCTATGTCTGCCTGTGTCTGTCATCTTTAGCATATAGTCCTTGTGCTTTCTTTATTTGGTATGAGGCTATGTCTGCCTGTGTCTGTCATCTTTAGCCTATAGTCCTTGTGCTTTCTTTATAGGGTATGAGGCTATGTCTGCCTGTGTCTGTCATCTTTAGCCTAGAGTCCTTGTGCTTTCTTTATAGGGTATGAGGCTATGTCCGCCTGTGTCTGTCATCTTTAGCCTATAGTCATTGTGCTTTCTTTATAGGGTATGAGGCTATGTCTGCCTTTGTCTGTCATCTTTAGCCTAGAGTCCTTGTGCTTTCTTTATAGGGTATGAGGCTATGTCTGCCTGTGTCTGTAATCTTTAGCCTATAGTCCTTGTGCTTTCTTTATAGGGTATGAGGCTATGTCTGCCTGTGTCCTTGTGCTCTCTTTATAGGGTATGAGGCTATGTCTGCCTGTGTCTGTCATCTTTAGCCTAGAGTCCTTGTGCTTTCTTTATAGGGTATGAGGCTATGTCTGCCTGTGTCTGTCATCTTTAGCCTAGAGTCCTTGTGCTTTCTTAATAGGGTATGAGGCTATGTCTGCCTGTGTCTGTCATCTTTAGCCTAGAGTCCTTGTGCTTTCTTAATAGGGTATGAGGCTATGTCTGCCTGCGTCCTTGTGCTTTCTTAATAGGGAATGAGGCTATGTCTGCCTGTGTCCTTGTTCTATCTTTATAGGGTATGAGGCTATGTCTGCCTGTGTCCTTGTGCTTTCTTAATAGGGTATGAGGCTATGTCTGCCTGTGTCCTTGTGCTCTCTTTATAGGGTATGAGGCTATGTCTGCCTGTGTCCTTGTGCTTTCTTTATAGGGTATGAGGCTATGTCTGCCTGTGTCTGTCATCTTTAGCCTAGAGTCCTTGTGCTTTCTTTATAGGGTATGAGGCTATGTCTGCCTGTGTCTGTCATCTTTAGCCTACAGTCCTTGTGCTTTCTTTATAAGGTATGAGGCTATTTCTGCCTGTGTTTGTCATCTTTAGCCTAGAGTCCTTGTGCTTTCTTTATAGGGTATGAGGCTATGTCTGCCTGTGTCTGTCATCTTTAGCCTAGAGTCTTTGTGCTTTCTTTATAGGGTATGAGGCTATGTCTGCCTGTGTCTGTCATCTTTAGCCTAGAGTCCTTGTGCTTTCATTATAGGGTATGAGGCTATGACTGCCTATGTCTGTCAGTATATCCATATCTGTAGAAAACTAGAACACATTCAAAATCATAGGGCCATTTTCTTAAAACTTGTGTGTGTGTGTGTGTATGCAATCATTTGAAGATCAACTATGAATATATGGATATAACAAACAATAATAATTGTAATTTAAAATGATTTTGGCCAAAGATATATCCCATTACTCTTTCTTGTAAAAAGTGGGACTGTGATTTTAATATACTGACTAACTATATTTGAGCTGCGTTTTGAGAAAACTGGGCTTCATGCATGTGTGTAAAGTGTTGTCCCAGATTAGCCTGTGCAGTACGCACAGGCTAATCAAGGACGACACTTTCCACTTTAATGGTATTCATCATTTAAAGGAAGTCCCTTTTTTACAAAAATCTAGTAAAAGCGGAAAGTGTCCTCCCTGATTAGCCTGTGCAGACTGCACAGGCTAATCTGGGACAACACTTTAGGCTTATGCATTATGCCCGGTTTTTTCAGAACGCGGCTCATATTTGTAAATGTTCTGCCTTGCGTATATTCCTGTGTATGTTTTAGCTTTATGAGCACCAGCTGAAGGTGATAGCCGGTCTGCAGATCCAGCTGGACACCAGCAAGGAGGCGCGGCACAGGCTTTCCATGGACGAACCCCAGTATGTACCTCTAGCTCCCAGTGGCAATGGGTATTTTGAATGTAATCAGTCGAACGTTCCAGAAAATGAAACTGGTGTAACTGATGAAACTGTGCACTTTTCTTACCTTTCTGTTTACCCATCAGTTTTATTATGCCCCCCTTTGAAGAAGAGTGGGTATATTGTTTTGCTGGATGACAATCATTTGGTTGGTCTGTCGGTAGACCAGTTTGTTTCCGATCAATAACTCGTCAACAAATTTACTTATTGGCTTGATACTAAACATGTGCATTGGCCTTGGACAGTAGATTACCCCTATAAAAATTGGGGTGACAACTTCAAAGCCCTGTTTGGGGGGCATATGTCTCCAACCGCGAACCTCTTGTTATGTATGGTTTGGAAACTTTAGTAAGTTTATCAATCAAATTGTCCTTGGAAATGATTGAGTTATTGCTGAGTGATCTAGGATTATTCTTTTGTCACAATGATTGTGTTCCCAATAGACAACTTTTTGATGCATATAATGATATTGCACATTTATGATTTATTTGCTCATTGCAGATTAAACAGTTCAAACCAAGGTAGGAGCAGCCAAGTCTGTGAGACATCTCTGGAGCATTCTACCGGTAGCCAGCCCACCACCCTGCACAACAAGTACAGGGAACCAGACACCCAGAGCTCTGGGTACCAGTCACAGCTGAGTGAGCACCCACCTCACCAGTCCAACCAGCAACCCCTTGGTTACCATGGCGACAACATTTCATCCAACTACTCACGGCAGCAGAAACAACATGGGGACTTGCATAGAAACTTAAGCACCCGAAATCACACGAGAAACTTCTCATCTGACACAGAATCCAGTCACTCTAGACGCCTTTCTGATATCGACAATAACAGCCAGACCCAGGGTGAGAGGTTGTACAGCCACATTGATGCTTCATCCCGTCCAAAACCGAATGGTCCTGGCAGCGATTGGAGCTCAAGGGCAGTGAACACAGACACGAATCTTAAAAGCTCCTACCAGGAAACCAGGTCATCTACTGCCACCACATTGGCCTACCAGGAACCCAGGTTATCTACTGTTACCACATTGGCCACATACCAAGATCAGAGATTGAACTCTCATCAGCAACAGACCTGTATGAAACTGCCTGAAAGTGAAAGAGCTTGTGGCAGTGTTGGTGCTAATGATCAGTCACACAAAAACTTCTCACCTGAAAGTGTTATCTTAAGAAGCAATGTTAAGTTTCACTTTAGTGAAAAACAACATGAAAGCAGTGAGTCTGTTATGCCAAACATGCCATATCTACAGAGAGAGTCAAGAGATAAAACGGTGCATAACAATAATGCCAAATGCTCAAATGAACAAGTCCAGTCTTCTTCAAGGAGGGAAACCGAGTCATGCCAATTCTTACATACAGAAAATAATCCGAAAAATACAGAAACTGATCTTTCTCAGCATAACTCTGATGGTGGATACAAGAGAAACGACCACGCAATAATGATGCGTTTTTCAGAAAGACCACACCAAGTTGAAGAAAAAGTTGAAAATAACCATCTTCAACATCAAAGGGAAAATAATGTATTTCATGAAAATAATGGTGCTAAATATAAAGACGATACCTATAAAGTGGGGGATTCCAGTCAAGGGATTTCTGACGAGATTGATAGTGCTCAAAGTCAACAAATAAAGGTTGACGGAAAATCCCATTTGGACAAGAAATTTGAGAGTTGCTACATGTTTGAGAACAAGCTTTGCTCCTTCCTCGAAGACTTTGATGATATCGATGATAGCATCTGGAATGACCCTCCACCCCAGAATGTGAACTTGACCAATCTGTCTTTGGTAGGCACTTATTTTCTGCTTTGTTTTTCTTTCATTTTTAGCTCACCTTAGGGCGTGTTGAGCTATTGTAGTCATCTGATGTCTGGCATGCAGCCTTGTGCTTCCTGTGGCATGCATCTTGTGTTGTCAAATTGTAGAACAGAACAGACAATTTATTCAGACTTGTACATAATTACAACATCTTAAATGTATATAATTGAGGTGTTATCACTCTAGAGTCAACATTTGTTATTCTTGATAAAATTTGTTCTGAATGTTTATCCTGACACTAATTAGGCCCAGATGGAATCTGGTCCATGTGTGTACAAAAGCTAGGTCACAAGGTCAACATTAAAAAAAACACCCTTGTTACCATGCTTTAGGCAACATTTATTACTGACTCTTGAAAAACGTATTTAGAATATTTATTCTGAACACATATATGCTGCATTCAACTAAGTGGTAACAAGTGTTCAAAATCTAGGTCATCTGGTAAATCCTTATAAATCATGTTACAACTCTAGAAGCCTAGTCTCCTGGTGATATCATAGAAAGGCAGTGCTACTCTCCAGATGCCACATTTATAACTCAATCTTGATTAAAATTATCAATTGTGGTAAAAACATATAGATCACAAGAACAAATCTTTGATAATTGGTGTTTCTTGAACTCTGGTAAGTGCTTTAGGACAGTCATGGCCCTCTTGGTTACATGGAGAATAAAGAAAATGTCACTTGTGTGAGAAACAATTATTCATGTAAGCTTGTTATTAAATTTATGTAAATGAATTAAACATAATCATTTCTGTAGTATTTGTATAACACAATGGATGGTATGAAAGCCACTTGCATTTAAATGTCTTATTAGCATGGTTATGGGGCAACCACAAACCAATTATGAGTTAATTTTTTATTACAGGTGGATACATGTTCACCAGCGAGTAAACTGCGCAAGCTTCTAATTGAATCAGAACAGATGATACAGAGCTTAGAAAGATCTGCTGACTCCCCAATCAGGGTATGTCTACACTCAAACATGATCCGAGTGCAATAATTACATGTCTATGTCTACACTCAAACATGATCCGAGTGCAATAATTACATGTCTATATCTACACTCAAACATGATCCCAGTGCAATAATTACATGTCAATGATTTCTTGAGTGTATATATGTGTTGTTTTTTTAGATGAAGAATATGAACAAATAAATCAGTTTTAATACCCAAGAAATTTTCTTTGAATTGATGTCCAATTCAAGGCATTATCCGTATCATTAACCAAACAATTTCACTCTTAAATAAATAGTAACAAAAGTGGCAAACTCTAGAAATATTATCTTTTATTGTAAATCATTTAAAAGTTCATCACATTTAAAGTTGAACCAAATAAGCACCCATTCTATGTTTTATATCATGTTTCATGTGATAATCAAGATTGCAATGTCCATGCTGATACAGGTATATGTAGCTGTTTTATACCCTTAAGTACTTGAGTTTAATTTTTAAATGACACTCATTTTCTAGCTATAAAAGTAAGAAATGGGTTAGCGTTTATTTCGTATTAAAATTTGATTTATATCTAGACTTTACTCTCTGTGAATTTTCTTAATAAAGCTATAATTAGATCATCCTGCTAAGAAATTTTTGACTGAATATTCATAACAAATAAACGCTAGTAACTTTTTTGCTGGTATGACTGCAAAATGAGCGGCTTAAAAAAAAACAATTGATAAAGGTTATAAAACGGCGAAAAATACCTGCATTGACATTGCCATCTTGAACATCCCGTGTTTTCCCACTCTGATGTATGTTATTCCATTTCTAGGATAACATTTATCTTTTCAAAACCGCACAGTATCTTACAAATACTTTTTGTTTTTAAATCTCTGAAAAAGGAACCGTTCAGTTCCCTTAGGCTTTGCGGGTGCCATCATATGCAATTTATCACAAAAATGTCACATTATATTTGGACCATGTTGGACCATGGGATTTTAATGGCAGAGCAAAGCTGTGTTATGAGTGATTTGATAGACATATAATGCATGCCATGCGCATTTTGGACAAACTGGTACCTTTGTATTCAAATACATAGTTGCAAAAACAATTGAACAGTCTTAAATCTCATTTCATATGCATGCTTTTTAATCAAATAGTTAAAATGAATATGTATTTTATAAGACTGTGACTGTCCTTACGAAAGAGAAATATGTAAAAGAAAGTATATAATATTCAAATACTTCCCTTTGCACATTCAGCCTGGGTAAACTCAAGTTCAACATACACAGGGCTCAGAAATATCAGGGTGTTATGAATTATTGAGTTCTCAACCAACAACAGATACAATTTCAATACCATATCATAGATGTTTTTGAGAAATAGAATTACCGAGTTTTGTGTTAGAATTACGTCTGAGTTAATCGAGTGGGGACCTTTGTATTTGTCAAAAAGTGTAATCCTCTTTGAAGTATATGATATGTTGTCTAATATGTTTTCAAAGGTTTTTTTTACAAGATTATTACTCTGTGCTACATTTATTTGTATGTACATGTAACACACTCAGCTTGGAATTGTTTGTATGTAAGTTCCATTTCAATAAATTTTGTCAGTTTTAAGTCAAACTATAGTTTTACACTTATTAAATGTAAATGTGCAGATGATTGGTTAATTCACAGAATAATGTTTTACTGTTGTTGTTTTTTCAGAAAGAAATCAACAAATCTGCTAACCAACACCAGAAAGGAACTTGAATGATGCCACAGTCAATATTGGAGTTTACTCTGTCAACAACATTACCACTTCTAGCCAAACATAGTGCTTATAAATATCCATTACATTACTTTACAATAGCTGGCTAGCCATTAGATAGGTATTATATTGTAATGCTACATTGTTGCTGACATGTGACTTCGGTATATATTATTGTTACTAAGTGATAAATAATGTGGACATTTTTAAATTGATTTTGTGTAATTTAACTTAAATTAATGAGTTAGTACATATATATGATTAAAAAGTGCAAGGCATTGTAAAGCTATGTTTTGTTTTATTGTTACTCGGAAGTTAATTATGAAACAACATTTATGTGTTGAAAAGTGATTTTTACAGCTAGATTTAACAATAAGGTTCTAACAGTATTATATGCTGTGTTTTTAATGTTTTGACCAACATAATTACTGCTCAACTTTACACGATCCCATTTTTGTTACTTGCTTGTTTTTGATTTTTCATTTTTGCAGCTTAATCCTTCATTAAGAATATATAAATTTGCAGCAATATCTGTGATATTAGAAATTTGTATTAAACATATGAACAATAACTATGCTATATTTTTGTTTTCTCATTTAGTATATATTAGCAGTTGTACTTCATAATTATTTCAACTCATACTTTGAAATAGCCTAATAGGTTAAATTGTGTAAAAACATGCTGGTCGTTGTCCAATTTCTGGATAGGCCAAGCTATAGTCAATCTTTCCTTCCTGATTAGTTTGTTTTATTTAATGTATGGTACATTTTTTTAGGTAGAAAAAATCAAGAGTCATATAAAAAAAGCAGAGGCTTAGTGCCATTAAAAAAGATAACATCTTGTTTTAGTAAATTTGTTGTCTTCTGTATATTTTATCTGTAAAGTAACTAAATGGGTGCTTGCAGTCAAACATCTATGACTCCACTCACAGTCTGTTGTGAAGATCCCATTCAGTGGAAAATCTTAGTACAGTTATTTAAAGATAAGAAGCAAACATTTGCACCAAAGTGACCTTGATAGGACCAGTGTGTTAGATCAGAAACGTATTTGTATGGAAATATGAGCCACGTTCTGAGAAAACGGGGCATAATGCATGTGCGTAAAGTGTCATCCCAGATTAGCCTGTGCAGTCCGCACAGGCTAATCAGGGACGACACTTTCCGCTTTTATGGTATTTTTAGTTTCAAGGAAGTCCCTCCTTACCAAAAATCAAGTTAAGACGAAAAGTGTTGTCCCTGATTAGCCTGTGCGAACTGCACATGCATTAAGCCCAGTTTTCTCAGACAGAAAGTAACTGATGCAAAACACGTTTTTGACACTTCAGTTATTTTAAGTTTTCATTTTGACACTTAAGTTATTAAATTGTTCATTCTGACATGATGTAAAGAATAAGGCAACGTGCGCAAAGTTTGGACATTTTGTATAAAGACGTTCGATTATGTACGTTATTGGTTCTGTGCCTGTGTATGTGGTAAGCCAACAAAATAGTTTGTGGTGTTAGCGTACAATTGTATTTTGTGAGCAAACTAAAATATATGCTTTTATGGGATATATTGATGAGTCTGAAATCAAAATTATTTAGACAACGTAATCTGAAATGTATCGGATTCAGAGTAAATACACAAATGTTTAACTGAAAAGTTTTCAAATGGACCAAAACATGACAGTGTTGAATTGCATCTAATTTAATTTACATTGCAAGCTCTCGAAAGATCACAATACATCATCATGTTTCATATGCATGAATTACGATTCTCATGTCAGAACAACTTGTTGAAAATACAACATATGTTTTGCAATTCCGCCGGATAATCCGTACTGATCGTTGTAGCACCATGACATGGCGACGGCCGTTAAAACATGCGTGTGAGCGTGAAAAGTTGATTGTCAATTAAAACGTTTGTCATTACTAACACCGATGTGAACCCTTTGAATGATATAATGCATATTATGCATCGGTACCTTTGACACTTTTAACGTGGATTTGTTTCATTACCAATGCAGGTAAATATTCTAGTGTTTTTTTTTCAAATCAGTGGTCTTCACAACACTTGATGAGACTCCATCAGTTCATAGCTATTCCGTTAGTGTCAATGCTCGTGGCCATTCGATGAACGTGTCGCCGGTCTGCGCATACGAGAAGCATCATGCATGCACGTGAAAAATGAGGGCAAGGGGGCATTGTCGATTGCGGGATCCGTGTCGTTGATGGGTTGTACGCAGCATAGTAGATATAAAACTATATCCCTTCTGAAGAAGTGAAGTCTTCACCTAATACTTTCTTGAAAGTACACATGATTGAATGGTAAGCGGACGGCTAGATGATGAATGGTATAAGCTGAAGCTCTGGTCAGTAACTACATGCATCTGAGGGTTTTTGATTCAGGTTATTCCGGCTGGCGGTCGATTAAGCTCAGCTGTTAGAATTAGCGGTCTGAAACACACACACACACACACGAATCACTACAGAAATTATGTAATAACGACAAAATATATCCGTTTAAATGTGAAATACTCGGTATGCATCACATATTGATACAAGTTCTAGATGTTAACACATACCTATCAAGTTATCAACCGATCATTTACATACATGTAATGAACTATATTGCGTAATCATCAATATTATACACATTCGTTTAAAATTACATTTGTATTAACTATTGAATATATAGTTTTATCATTTTACCCAGTGGAGCTCCTCCTTTTCCACCGGCTCCCCCTTTTCCACCGGCTCCGCCTCCCATAGCACCGCCCATTCCTTCGGCTCCGCCCATCTTACCACCCATGCCATTATTTTTCATGCCCATGGGCATACCTCCGCCCATTCCTCCTTCGCCACCCATTGGCATACCGCCACCCATTCCTCCCGTTTGCATCATCATCATTGGCATCTCACCTCCCATGCCTCCCATCTTGTTAGCCCCCATACCACCACCTTTCATCATCTCCATCATCATCTGAAAGAATCGTCAAGCTAAAAAATCATTGGAGTTCTTCAATCTTACTGGAACTCAAATCAGCAAAGTGGATCGATTTAATGACTATTAGAATATGTAGCATAAAGCAAACGATGCGGGATATTTCAAACAAAAGTGCTTGTACACTTACACCATCCATAGGCATCATGAGCATTCCACCGCCCATTTCCATTGGCATCATCTTCATTCCACCGCCCATTTCCATCGGCATCATCTTCATTCCACCACCCATTTCCATTGGCATCTTCATTTCGCCACCCATACCACTACGCCTTTCCATTGGCATCTTCATTTCACCACCCATACCACCACCCATTTCCATTGGCATCATCTTCATTCCACCGCCCATACCACCGCCCATTTCCTTTGGCATCATCTTCATTCCACCGCCCATTTCCATTGGCATCTTCATCCCACCTCCCATTTCCATTGGCATCATCTTCATTCCACCACCCATTTCCATTGGCATCTTCATTCCACCGCCCATACCACCACTCATTTCCATTGGTATTTTCATTTCACTGCCCATACCACCACCCATTTCCATTGGCTTCATATTCATACCACCACCCATTTCCATTGGCATCATCTTCATTCCAGCGCCCATACCACCGCCCATTCCCATTGGCATCATCTTCATTCCACCACCCATTTCCATTGGCATCTTCATACCACCACCCATTTCCATTGGCATCATCTTCATTCCATTGCCCATACCAGCGCCCATTTCCATTGGCATCATATTCATTCCACCGCCCATTTCCATTGGCATCTTCATACCACCACCCATTTCCATTGGCATCATCTTCATTCCACCGTCCATACCACCGCCCATTTCCATTGGCATCATCTTCATTCCACCACCCATTTCCATTGGCATCTTCATTCCACCGCCCATTTCCATTGGCATCCCGCCTCCCATTCCACCGCCATTTCCGCCTTCCATAGGCATCATGGGCATACCACCTTCCATTCTGCCACCCATTCCGCCCTTACCGCCTTCCATGGGCATCATCATCATCATCATCATTGGCATCATCGGCATCATTTGCATTCCACCTCCCATACCGCCACTCTTGCCCCCGCTTTTGCCGCCACCACCTAAGCACACATACACACGGTGTAAAACATTGTGTAACATATCTAACTTTTCATTAACGAGTTTTTGAAATCTGTGACATACCGACATTGACAATATCCAAAATATAGTTCTTCAATATACATATTTTCAAAAGGGACAAACTTTAAATAACACATACATTATACTAGTACTATTAATAAGTATTCTTATAATTCCCAACAACGAAAAATCGAGAAACTTACATCAAATTATGGTTTAGTAATAATGTGTTTATGTGAATGCATACGGTTCAACCACCCCTTTTTCTCATCATAGATGAATGCAACCCCAAACTAATCCCCTACCTCTATATGCGAGTGATATGGCAAATAATGCCGAGGTCAGCGTGATACTTCGTAGATTCATCTTGTCTTCAGTCTGTAACGAGAGAAGGAATGCACATAGTTATGCCCTTTTATCAGATGCACAATTCGCGAAAATAGTTAAATAAAAATTACACAAGCGAAATATATGTTAAGAAAAAAAATTCATTCACATACATACGTTTTTTTCCTCGAATAAAATATGTGGGTCTGCTAGTATTATAATTATTGTAAAAAAATCTTACTAAAGAAACTCATTTGTATATTAATACGTATACTATTTTCAAGGCTTAATGAATTCTAAAACGAGAATTTCATTTGTAGCAAAAAGTCGTCACAATAACCATAGAGTGTATGAAGATAACAATACTTTTATATCAGTGTAAATGAACGATCTTATAACGGTCGATAGAGACCGGAATACAAAACATCATGAACTACAATTAACTTGCAGTAAACTGAAGTTTTAAAAGGAAAACTGTTTTCAAACTTAACAAGAACAACAATTTACTGTACAAATCACATAGATATGTACACGCGAAATTTCAAATTGAGTTTTATTTGTTTCTTAAACGTTTAATCAGTAATTATTTTCGGATTCTTCTAATAACCCTAATATACCTTCAACAATCAAATGATGCACGCACCGACAATAAGATTAGTTTAATAAAAGTTGTATTTTGGGATAATTTAATAAGTTGTTTGCTCTGTTACTTTGGAATCAATTTCAGTTGACAATTACATAAATAATTAACATCCACCAACCAACATTCGTATATACCCATACTTAACGCCACAACACATTCATCAGATGTTAATCGAATTTTACGCACCTTAAATTCGTAACATTAAATCAATTTTATTGTATGGCGCCCTCATGGTCAATTTTTCCCAGTGTCAGCCCCGGAAACCCGATATGCTGTGAAAAGTTGGATGTGCATGGAAAAGTTGCCGATACATTTTGCTGAATTTCGGTAGGGTAAGTAAATCCAGTTCTATAATTGTTTAAAGGCATTTTTGAATTAAAATATCTTTTGGTATATGCAAAGGAGGTATTATCATGTATGTTAGAAAATCCTGGTTATTATTATTCAGGATTTATTGAGATATGGCTATTTGAAGTCGAAAGGTAACATATCCGCCAGGGTTTCTTAAAAAATCATATTGGTGGAGAAAATCGACTTTACATTCAACATGGTGATGAAAAAATTATATGACCCGATGCAGTGCCAAAGATTTCAAGATATGACAGGAGTGCAGTATATTTATAAACTTAAAAGCGCACTATTATTATATCTTGACATATTTGGCACTGCACCGGGTCATATCATTTTTTTTCATCAACATGTTGAATGTAAAGTCGAATTTCTCCACCAATACGATTTTTTTTAAAGAAACCATGGCGGTTATGTTACTTGGGGACATTGGTTGATATAATTTTCGATGCAAAAACTTTTTCAATGGCATACCTTTAAAGAAATTTGTAAATAAAGTGATAAATAGGGGACACATCCCTGCTTCGTCGACTTCAAATAGCCACATTTCAATAAATCCTGATTAATAATAACCAGGATTTTTCTAACATACATAATAGTACCTCCTTTGCATATACCAAAAGATATTTTAATTCAAAAAATGCATTTAAACAATTAAAGAACTGGATTTACTTACCCTACCGAAATTCAGGAAAATGTATCGGCAACTTTTCCAAGCACATCCAACTTTTCACAGCATATCGGGTTTCCAGGGGTGAGTGTCCGACTTTGTTTTCTTTTCTTTATGGATAAGCCTGCATATTTACGTCATTATTTTTTAATAAACAATGACAATTGCAAACTTGCAGAATTAACAAATTGAATGCTTTTGGTAGAAATATTAAAAAAAATATAACTCCATTACAATATTGAACATGTTATCAAAAATATTAAATAAGTATATTTTTGCACGCACGCTAAGAATTTTGCGGGAAAAAGTCCGTCGAAAAACTAATTGATTTGTGTTTTTTTGCCTTATCAGCACCTCTTACCTTTTTTAAAGAATGCCGACTGTACGCGACGAGGTATAACCTGACCAGATCCGTGCGCCATATGTTTATAAAGCCTCGGACCGGATGTTGTGCCCGATTGCAAGAGCATCAAGAGAACCAGTCATTCGCGGTTGAGGGGCGATCAAAAAATCTTAATTATCCAATGTTTTGCTATTGTTAAAATCCATGCATTACCTTTAGATACATATTGTATTGACAAGCAATTATTGAAGTATCTTGGTGTATTATTTAAATAGCGAAAACTTGCATTAAACAAATTAGGTCTAGCAAATTAAAGCATTCGCTCTTTTGGGGGCTGCTTTACAAAAAAATAATTAACGGTGACATTCCTCAAGCGAGCATATGTGGAATTCCAAACGCAGTTTGCCTTTTAAAATATGACAATACAACTTTTTTCCCGATATACATCTATATAGTATATGTAAGTTAGCTAAATGAGCATATAATCAAATATATGGTATATTAAATTCGTTACAAATCACAACTGCAAACATGTTTGTTTAAAGGATAGTTTAAATAATAATAATGCTGATATGTCCATCATTCAATTATAAAATATTTGCTTAATGTGTAACACCCCTTGCCTGTCTTCGGCGCTATGAGGTTATTTCTTTACTTAAGGTCACACAAATGACACCGCCGTGGTGTTGAAAATGCACAGAACATGTCACATCGTATGTAAATAGCTAAAAAAAGTTGTTAAAGACAGACGGAACATGGTTTAATGCACGAATTATCGGAGCGCTCAATCAGCTGATTGTAAGGGCAATGACGCACAATCCGGAACGACATCCAAACGTTTAAAAAACTGCGGCGCTTCATCATTGAATAATTCATTCTAATGCGGATTTAACCCATTTATGCCTAGTGGACTCTCCCATCAATCTAAATTGGATCAATTTATTTCCAACATTGGGGATTTCTAATATATTTATTTCTATATTTAGAATATTTCTTACAGAAATTCCTTTAAGCCAACAGCGCAGACACAGATGAGACGCCGCATCATGCGGCGTCTCATCTGGGTCTACGCTGTTTGCCAAGACATTTTTTTCTAGACGCTAGGCATAGATGGGTTAAGCGATCTTAATAAAAATTGTAAATTGTCAATGATGAATGACACACTAAAATAGACTTTCAGAAGAGATTTGTTCATAAGACACGTAGATACACTTTTATCTTTAGCAACAATATCAGTTAACATGTCGGTTCCTGCGTTAACTTAATCGATAACAATTTCATTGAAATAGCATTTGATTAAGGTAATCACTATCAAGAGTGTTTATGTATGTTAATTTAACATTCATCGTTCATATTAATGTATTGATTAAAGATTAATAAAATACAATATAAAAAATAAAATCGTATATACTTAATTAAAAAATATTCAAATTTTCAAAAACTATGCATCAGCGGAACAACCTGTGTAAATCTATAATATATTATACAACAGTATATAACGAAATTTGAAAAGTATTATATAGTTATATAGATCTACATGCGCAACTGTAATTGCTTTAATGCCATAAATGAATGCATATATCTTAACATATAGATATTTCTTGTCGCGGATGAATCAGTTGCAGAAACTTACGTATTGAAAATTTGGCTGGTAATTAATTACACTTTAATCGTACGATTCCGACCTGCATTAGAATGTTTAATCAAGTAAGTATGTTTTCGAGATCACGCTTACAGTTTTCGGCATCTTAACATGTTTAGATCCATGTTGAAACAGTGATTAGACCACAACGGACATTCTCAACATCCATACTTAGACGATAGGCACATTTTTCACAAGTGAGGATGATATGTTCAAACGCGCTATTTTAGGAAGCTTTGCACACTCCTGTATACATTTTCGTCAGTTAAAACATACTAGAAATGACATCACCTATACCGTGTTTAATTTGCTAAAGTATTTTATTTTGTAAATAACTCTCCAATGGTAACAAGGATTTCTGTCCGAATAATGTAGAGTTTCATTTTTTTAAATATACATTTTCATTACTTTTACAACATACGAGAAATTACAACAAGTACACTGTGTTGTACTTAAAAAAAGTATTTTATATTATTCTATTATTTTATGACTCCTCAACGGTAACAAAGCTTTTCTGTTCTGATAAAATCAGTAGAGTTTCATTAATTGCTATATTCAGATAAAATTTTACAGTTGTAAAAGTGTAAGAAGTGACACGTACACTGTATTGTTATAGAAAGTAAGAGTATTTAATTTTATTGATGACTCAACGAATGTTACAATAACTTTCCTCCTGATAATGTGTCTGGAGTTTCATTTATTACAATATTAAACAATTATGCGAAGATGTTAGCCTTTTATTTGAAATTGTTCTCTAGATATAATTACATAAAGGTAACTGAAAATGTGAAAACATAATTCTATGAAAGGACATCGTTATGTTGGTTAAGAATAGAATCTGTTTTTGAATACTTGTATATTTGAATACCATTTTGTTGGTTATTGATAATAACTTCTTGTTACTAGAATATATTTTATTGCTGTAGATATTGGCATGTGGAGAGGATGTCCACAGCCACCTCCCCCACCCAACCCATACATATACACTAAATGTATTTGCAAATATGCGTATTTGTGATGAACGTACACATAGAAATTTTGGAACTGGTAGCATTTGTGTTGGAAAAAGGGGATATGATTAAGGCATGGTATATGTCAGAAGGCCCAATATCTTTATTTTGATCTATCTGAGTCAGTGTTTACATGTGCACTTTTTGAAGGTCCATTTGGCTTTGCATTTGGAAATTTAAACACTGTTTGTATAGTTTTGTATTTAAAAAAAGGAACGTTTTTGGTAGCTATAAGTTGAGTTAAATGTATTGCATCTAAGGATGCATATTCAGCAACGGCTGTATCTTAAAAGATTTCAATCCTAAGTTCGATTATATCGCTTGTTTGAATGGTTCAGCGAATGGCAAGTGTACATCGATTCGGGTGAATTGATGCTATTTTTACACGTTTTCATGTTAATTTTAAAATATAGATTGGCGCGTAAATCTTTTAAGTAATTAAAAACCTTTAGCCTTTTTAATTTGCCATTTAATCCTTTACAGTTTAAAGAAATAATATTAAGGTTGCTAGTAATTTGGATGAATTATATAAATAAAAGTTAATGGTGCACAATTCTCTTTCCCATACCTTAAAAGGCTTGACATTTTTAGAAAATGGAAATACAGTGATACAACTGGAAAGGTCACTAGACATACAAAAACAACATAGAAAACGAGAACATAGGATGCAAACAAAGAAAAATAATACACTAATAATCATAAGAGATGGAAAGGATTAAAGACGCAAGTCGGAGCAAAACTATAAATTTCAATGCATAGAAAATTGACTAAACGTGTAAAAGTTATAATGCCTATGCTCAACATACATTTGTTCTAATACTAGAAAATAAATGGTCATTATACGGCATTTCCCCTATAATACCTTATTAAATACGAAGCTTTACGGTTTTATGTTTTAAAACAAATTGCAAATCAAGTAATTTGATAGGCTTCTATGGAGTATACTACATTTCAGTATAAATTTCTTTTACTATAACATGTTTTAAGTTTGCAGTTTCAGACTTGGAAAAGATTAATAACTGCAAACTAATATTATTTTTACTAAGTGTCAAAAACGGTGGAAAATTCATGTTAACTTAATAAGAGTGTATGGTGTACATACAATACGTTTAAACATAAACAAAATCGTTCCTAACGTAGACAAAATATGACAGCAGTTTATGAACAAACATGTACATGTTTTCTTACTAGCTTGAATTGTGCGAAAAGTAAACAAGCGACATCTTTCCAAACATATTAATACTACACATTGTAATACTATGAACTATTTTTAATCAAGGGTAATCAACGTTGTTATTGATTAAATACATATTTTAGAATCCTTTTGATTCACGAGTCAGATGTTTTCCAGTCCAACTTGAAACATTAAACGTCTGAAGTTCTGTTAACCGTTGTCGGCACAATCATAAATAGTTTTATTCGTACATTTATGTCTGACTTTATCCAGACATTTGATACTATTGTAGATACACTTAACATATTATCCGATGGAAGACTATACGATTAACTAAGTAAATAATACATGGATTAAGAAGTCAGTGTGAATTCTTTCAGCACAGTAATTGTTCCTACTCAGCGTGCAGGATCTTGGACCTTGTGGGGTTCCCAATTGAACGTTAATGGATGTAAACACAACTGGTCGGTGGTGTTTTTTTTTTCGAAATAACCTTTTAAAACAATTTTTCTTAAGAATGTCAACCTTTGCATAAAAGACAGATTTTTATTATGCTGATGGCGATTGAAATACATTAGAATTACTTCATTTAAGAAGCCTTGGTTCTTGATAAAAAAGCCCAGTGTACTGCACGGTTATGCTTCACGCAACATGAAATGTTTTCACCGATATTAAACGTATTCAAGGATGTATTATTATACCTTAAGATAGCGGCACAAACTGCTTGAAAAACTGTCTTATGCACTAAAGATTTTTGCAAATGTATTTCTTTTTGCAAAAATAAAGCTCTTAACGATGCGTTTACATTCTGTCCAGCCCGTGTGTAAACCCCAGAAAACCCCGTTGATTCTGCACCCTGTACTATGAATAGTTTTCGTGCTTGCATTGTTTAACAAATATTGCACGATTACATTTAAAGTAAGTTTTCTTGCTAGTATACATTATTTTTGTTATTCCTAAATATGACATTTGATTAAAACATTTAAACAGAACAAAACACAATATTTAAAAAATGGATTCATTTAGCGCATGCTTTTACTTCATAAATATATAGTAGGTGCGTGAAGTTGGCTCGCCGTTCGACGTTCGACATTAGTTCAACATTCAAATTACCGAATGTCGAGCTGGCTCGGCATTCCAGCTCGACATTCAGTTCGGCATTCGCATATAATGTTGTATGCTTATTTTTTAATGTCGAGCTGGCTCGGCATTCCAGCTCGACATTCAGTTCGGCATTCGCATACAGTGTTGTATGCTTATTTCCGAATGTCGAGCTGGCTCGGCATTCCAGCTCGACATTTAGTTCGACATTTGGATATAGTGTTGTACAATTTTTTTTTGAATGTCGAGCTGGCTCGGCATTCCAGCTCGACATTCAGTTCTGCATTCGCAAATAGTGTTGTATGCTTATTTTCGAATGTCGAGCTGGCTCGGCATTCCAGCTCGACATTCAGTTCGACATTCGGAGATAATGTTGTTCAATAATTTTTGAATGACGAGCTGGCTCGGCATTCCAGCTCGACATTCAGTTCGACATTCGGAGAAAGTGTTGTTCAATAATTTTTGAATGACGAGTTGGCTCAGCATTTCAGCTCGACATTCAGTTCGACATTCGGATATAGTGTTGTACAATAATTTTTGAATGACGAGCTGGCTCGGCATTCCAGCTCGACATTCAGTTCGACATTCGGAGAAAGTGTTGTACAATTTTTTTGAATGACGAGCTGGCTCGGCATTCCAGCTCGACATTCAGTTCGGCATTCGCAAATAGTGTTGTATGCTTATTTTTGAATGTCGAGCTGGCTCGGCATTCCAGCTCGACATTCAGTTCGACATTCGGATATAGTGTTGTACAATAATTTTTGAATGTGGAGCTGGCTCGGCATTCCAGCTCGACATTCAGTTCGGCATTCGCAAATAGTGTTGTATGCTTATTTTTGAATGTCGAGCTGGCTCGGCATTCCAGCTCGACATTCAGTTCGGCATTCGCATACAGTGTTGTATGCTTATTTTCGAATGTCGAGCTGGCTCGGCATTCCAGCTCGACATTCAGTTCGACATTCGGATATAGTGTTGTACAATTTTTTTTGAATGTGGAGCTGGCTCGGCATTCCAGCTCGACATTCAGTTCGGCATTCGCAAATAGTGTTGTATGCTTATTTTCGAATGACGAGCTGGCTCGGCATTCCAGCTCGACATTCAGTTCGACATTCGGAGGTAATGTTGTTCATTAATTTTTGAATGACGAGCTGGCTCGGCATTCCAGCTCGACATTCAGTTCGACATTCGGATATAGTGTTGGACAATTTTTTTTGAATGTCGAGCTGGCTCGGCATTCCAGCTCGACATTCAGTTCGGCATTCGCAAATAGTGTTTTATGCTTATTTTCGAATGTCGAGCTGGCTCGGCATTCCAGCTCGACATTCAGTTCGACATTCGGAGATAATGTTGTTCAATAATTTTTGAATGCCGAGCTGGCTCGGCATTCCAGCTCGACATTCAGTTCGACATTCGGAGATAATGTTGTTCAATAATTTTTGAATGCCGAGCTGGCTCGGCATTCCAGCTCGACATTCAGTTCGACATTTGGTTATAGTGTTGTACAATAATTTTTGAATGACGAGTTGGCTCGGCATTTCAGCTCGACATTCAGTTCGGCATTCGGATATAGTGTTGTACAATAATTTTTAAATGTCGAGCTGGCTCGGCATTCCAGCTCGACATTCAGTTCAACATTCGGAGAAAGTGTTGTACAATAATTTTTGAATGACGAGCTGGCTCGGCATTCCAGCTCGACATTCAGTTCGACATTCGGATATAGTGTTGTACAATAATTTTTGAATGACGAGCTGGCTCGGCATTCCAGCTCGACATTCAGTTCGACATTCGGAGATAGTGTTGTAAAATGATTTTTGAATGTCAAGCTGGCTCGGCATTCCAGCTCGCATTCAGTTCGGCATTCGCAAATAGTGTTGCATGCTTATTTTTGAATGACGAGCTGGCTCGGCATTCCAGCTCGACATTCAGTTCGAAATTCGGATATACTGTTGTACATTTTTTTATAATGTCGAGCTGGCTCGGCATTCCAGCTCGACATTCAGTTCGACATTCGGATATAGTGTTGTACAATAATTTTTAAATGGCGAGCTGACCGATGGACGACCAACCGAAGACCGATGGACGACCGTTGGACGGGAGAGGGATAACCGATGGACGACAGACAGAAAGATAAGGGACGACCGATGGACAACCGATTGGCGACCGATGGACGACCGATGGACGGGAGAGGGATAACCGATGGACGACCGACAGAAAGATAAGGGACGACCGATGGACGGCCGATGGACGACCGATGGGCGACCGATGGACGACCGATGGACGACCCATTGATGACCGATGGACGACCGATGGACGACGGATGGACGACCGAAGGACGACCGAAGGACGACCGATGGACGACCGATGGACGACCGACAGAAAGATAAGGGACGACCGATGGACAACCGATTGGCGACCGATGGACGACCGATGGACGACCGATGGACGACCGATGGACGACCGATGGACGACCGATGGACGACCGATGGACGACCGATGGACGACCGATGGACGACCGATGGACGACCGATGGACGACCGATGGACGGGAGAGGGATAACCGATGGACGACCGACAGAAAGAGAAGGGACGACCGATGGACGACCGATGGGCGACCGATGGACGACTGAAGGACGACCCATTGATGACCCATTGATGACCGATGGACGACCGATGGACGACCGATGGACGACCGATGGACGACCGATGGACGACCGATGGACGACCGATGGACGACCGAAGGACGACCGAAGGACGACCGATGGACGACCGATGGACATTCGACGGACGACCGATGGTCGTCCCTGGTCCAACGGTTGGTCGTCCATCGGTCGTCCATCGGTCGTCCTTCGATCGTCCTTCGGTCGTCCTTCGGTCGCCCCTCGTCCAACTGTTGGTCGACCATCGGTCGTCCATTGTCTGCCCTTGTCCGTCCGTTGGTCGGCCATTGGTCGTCCCTTATCTTTCTGTCGGTCGTCCATCGGTTATCCCTCTCCCGTCCATCGGTCGCCAATCGGTCGGCCATCGGTCGTCCCTTATCTTTCTGTCAGTCGTCCATCGGCCGTCCATCGGCCGTCCATCGGTCGTTCCTTATCTTTCTGTCGGTCGTTTATCGGTCGTCCATCGGCCGTCCATCGGTCGTCCATCGGTCGTCGCTCGGCCAACTGTCGGCCGTCAATCGGTCGTCAATCGGCCGTCCATCGGTCGTCCCTAGTCCAATTGCTGGCCGTCCATAGGTCGTTCATTGTCTGCCCTTGTCCGTCCGTTGATCATCCATCGGTCGTATGTTATCTTTATGTCGGTCGTCCATCGGTTATCCCTCTCCCATCCATCGGTCGTCCATCGGTCGCCAATCGGTCGTCCATCGGTCGTCCCTTATCTTTCTGTCGGTCGTCCATCGGTTATCCCTCCCCCGTCCGTCGGTCGTCCATCGGTCTTCGGTTGGTCGACCGGTCAGCTCGACATTTAAAAATTATTGTACAACACTATATTCGAATGTCGAACTGAATGTCGAGTTGGAATGCCGAGCCAGCTCCACATTCAAAAATTATAGTACAACACTATATCCGAATGTCGAACTGAATGTCGAGCTGGAATGCCGAGCCAGCTCGTCATTCAAAAATTATTGTACAACTTTAAATCCGAATGTCGAGCTGAATGTCGAGCTGGAATGCCGAGCCAGCTCGTCATTAAAAAATTATTGTACAACACTTTCTCCGAATGTCGAACTAAATGTCGAGCTGGAATGTCGAGCCAGCTCGACATACAAAAAACATTGTACAACACTTTCTCCGAATGTCGAACTGAATGTCGAGCTGGAATGCCGAGCCAGCTCGTCATTCAAAAATAAGCATACAACACTATTTGCGAATGCGGAACTGAATGTCGAGCTGGAATGCCGAGCCAGCTCGACATTCAAAAAACATTGTACAACACTATCTTCGAATGTCGAACTGAATGTCGAGCTGTAATGCCGAGCCAGCTCGACATTCGAAAATAAGCATACAACACTGTATGCGAATGCAGAACTGAATGTCGAGCTGGAATGCCGAGCCAGCTCGACATTCGAAAATAAGCATACAACACTATATGCGAATGCCGAACTGAATGTCGAGCTGGAATGCCGAGCCAGCTCGACATTCGAAAAAAAGCATACAACACTATAGTGCGAATGCCGAACTGAATGTCGAGCTGGAATGCCGAGCCAGCTCGTCATTCAAAAATTATTGTACAACACTTTCTCCGAATGTCGAACTGAATGTCGAGCTGGAATGCCGAGCCAGCTCGTCATTCAAAAATAAGCATACAACACTATTTGCGAATGCCGAACTGAATGTCGAGCTGGAATGCCGAGCCAGCTCGACATTCAAAAAACATTGTACAACACTATCTTCGGATGTCGAACTGAATGTCGAGCTGGAATGCCGAGCCAGCTCGACATTCGAAAATAAGCATACAACACTGTATGCGAATGCCGAACTGAATGTCGAGCTGGAATGCCGAGCCAGCTCGACATTCGAAAATAAGCATACAACACTATATGCGAATGCCGAACTGAATGTCGAGCTGGAATGCCGAGCCAGCTCGAAATTCGAAAATAAGCATACAACACTATATGCGAATGCCGAACTGAATGTCGAGCTGGAATGCCGAGCCATCTCGTCATTCAAAAATTATTGTACAACACTTATATCCGAATGTCGACCTGAATGTCGAGCTGGAATGCCGAGCCAGCTCGACATTCAAAAAGTATTGCTCAACACTTTCTCCGAATGTCGAACTGAATTTCGAGCTGGAATGCCGAGCCAGCTCGACATTCGAAAATAAGCATACAATACTATATGCGAATGCCGAACTGAATGTCGAGCTGGAATGCCGAGCCAGCTCGACATTCGAAAATAAGCATACAACACTATATGCGAATGCCGAACTGAATGTCGAGCTGGAATGCCGAGCCAGCTCGACATTCGAAAATAAGCATACAACACTATTTGCGAATGCCGAACTGAATGTCGAGCTGGAATGCCGAGCCAGCTCCACATTCAAAAATTATTGTACAACACTATATCCGAATGTCGAACTGAATGTCGAGCTGGAATGCCGAGCCAGCTCGTCATTCAAAAATTATTGTAAACTTTATATCCGAATGTCGAGCTGAATGTCGAGCTGGAATGCCGAGCAAGCTTGTCATTAAAAAATTATTGTACAACACTTCCTCCGAATGTCGAACTGAATGTCGAGCTGGAATGCCGAGCCAGCACGTCATTCAAAAATAAGCATACGACACTATTTGCGAATGCCGAACTGAATGTCGAGCTGGAATGCCGAGCCAGCTCGACATTCAAAAAACATTGTACAACACTATCTTCGAATGTCGAACTGAATGTCGAGCTGGAATGCCGAGCCAGCTCGTCATTTAAAAATTATTGTACAACACTATATCCGAATGTCGAACTGAATGTCGAGCTGGAATGCCGAGCCAGCTCGACATTCGAAAATAAGCATACAACACTATTTGCGAATGCCGAACTGAATGTCGAGCTGGAATGCCGAGCCAGCTCGACATTCAAAAAACATTGTACAACACTTTCTCCGAATGTCGAACTGAATGTCGAGCTGGAATGCCGAGCCAGCTCGACATTCAAAAAAAATGTACAACAGTATCTCCGAATGTCGAACTGAATGTCGACCTGGAATGCCGAGCCAGCTCGACATTCGAAAATAAGCATACAACACTGTATGCGAATGCCGAACTGAATGTCGAGCTGGAATGCCGAGCCAGCTCGGCATTCGAAAATAAGCATATAAGCACTATATGCGAATGCCGAACTGAATGACGAGCTGGAATGCCGAGCCAGCTCGACCTTTGAAAATAAGCATACAACACTATATGCGAATGCCGAACTGAATGTCGAGCTGGAATGCCGAGCCAGCTCCACATTCAAAAATTATTGTACAACACTATATCCGAATGTCGACCTGAATGTCGAGCTGGAATGCCGAGCCAGCTCGACATTCAAAAAGTATATTCAACACTTTCTCCGAATGTCGAACTGAATGTCCCGCTGGAATGCCGAGCCAGCTCGACATTCGAAAATAAGCATACAACACTGTATGCGAATGCCGAACTGAATGTCGAGCTGGAATGCCGAGCCAGCTCGACATTCGAAAATAAGCATACAACACTATATGCGAATGCCGAACTGAATGTCGAGCTGGAATGCCGAGCCAGCTCGACATTCAAAAATAAGCATACAACATTATATGCGAATGCCGAACTGAATGTCGAGCTGGAATGCCGAGCCAGCTCGACATTCGGTAATTTGAATGTTGAACTAATGTCGAACGTCGAACGGCGAGCCAACTTCACGCACCTATATATAGTTGATACTTTGAAATGTGTGATTCATGTTTCATGTAAGTGTAAACAATTTTAGAATCATTTACAAACATATGCTGTAATAGCAACTTTGTTTTGATGATCATATTCAAAAATGCACTCCTCTATTTGACAGGTCTTCAATAGATGAATTTATTTACATGCACACACTAAAACAATAATTTGTAACAACGGAACTAAGTCGTAAATACTGTAATGGCATTATATTCATAATTTATGGTATGAATTGATACAATTAGGTATTCGTAGTCCAATGCTGGATATAGTTAGGTCGATGTATAACGCAATAACGTCCAAAGTCAAACAGTGTAACAAATTAAGTGATAGCTACGAATGCATGCTTGGAGTGAGACAGGGTGAATGTTTATCTCCATTTTTATTGTTCATGTATTTAACTCTTTCAGTGCAGGAACCGAATTTTGAAGGCCTTTGCAAACAGTTTGGATCCAGATGAGACGCCACAGAACGTGGCGTCTCGTCTGGATCCAAACTGTTTGCTATTCTGATAGTATTTTTTGAAAAAAATCGAAGAAATGCTAATTTTAGAAATTGAGCAGACGACATTTTAGCAGACGATAAATTTCCCAGCATGCAAAGGGTTAAATGACTTCGAGTCAGAGCTTTATACTAAAGGAATAGAAGGTTTTGATTTTAATGCTTTTAAAATGTTTATTTTACAATATAGTGATGATATGATTATTTTCGGCGGCACGGCAGACGAATTACAAAAAGGCTTAAATTTACTTCAAAATTATTGTCAGCGATGGAAACTTATTGTTAACACTGATAAAACTAAAATTATGATTTGCAGAAAGGGTGGGCGAACAAATTCTAAACAATTTAATTACAACAGTAAACTGATTGATATTGAAATTTAATTATATCTGAATCGTTTTTACGTCCGAAGATTCCTTTTCGGAAGCACAAACTACACTTTTAGGGCAGGCATTAAAAGCATTTTTTAAAATGAATAAATATTTATACAAATTAACTGGTATTTCTGTGAGCCACAGATAAAATCTCTTTGGACTTATAACTCCAATTTTGAACCATGGCGGTTAAGTTTTGATGTTTGTTAATCGCATGTCCGCTGAGCGTGTTCATATGCAAATTTGTAAACAAATTCTCGGTGTTCAAAGATGTACACAAAATGACTTTATATATGGTGAACGTGGTTGTCTTAATTGTCAATCTACCAGATATATTTACTTTATTAAATTTTGGATTAAATTGATGAGAACATCAGAACACCAGTTAACTACAAAGGTTTATTTAATTTTGGTTAATGATTGCAATAGTTTTCCTAATAAAATCATCTGGTTTTCATTACTTTTAAAAGGACTTGCTTTGTAACTTAGGGTTTTAAAAGGTATGGCTTTTCAAGATATCGGAAATGAAAAGTATTTATATAAAATGTTAAACAAAGATTAAATGATACTTTTATTCAAAATTGGAATGATAGATTGTGCAACACAAGCAGAGCCAATTTTTATAAAAAACATCGCCACTTTTAAATTTCAGCCTTGTTTAGAAATGTGGCCAATAAAAAAATCGTATACATTTTTCTAAATTAAGATGCTCTTCACATAGATTGTATGTGGAAGATGGGCCAAACCTTCTCCCATGCCTATTGGCGAAAGAACATGTAATGTGTGTGTAATATATTAGAAGATGAATTTCACTTTGTTTAAGTTTGTAGAATGTGCTCAGAATTAAGATCTCAGTATATACCATTTTATTACAGACACCGACTTAACATGCACAAGTTTATTGGATTGCTAACAACTGAAAATAAAGCGTTGCTACACAAAATATGCTGTTACATATACAAATCATTTTTAGTAAGGGATGTTAATACATATGTTCCATGTTGACCTATGTATGCATTAAACGGTCGCTTAAAATTTATCGTAAAACTACTATTTGAATGTTTTTGTTCTTTGTTTTTTGTTGTTGTTGTTTTAATAAATTTTTAGCATGATCTTTTCAATAAAGGCATTGGTACAGAGTTGTGCCTGTTCCTAAATACTTCTACGACATTACGGCTGTATTATAGGAATTGTATTTTATTGTATTACAACCATTTAAATCAGAACTAAATATTATATGCATGTTCATCATGCAACGAAAGTGTTTACTTGAAGTTAGTACAAAGTATTACTGCGTTATTTTACCTTAAGTTCTCACATATGTACATAATATTATTGTTCATATATGGTTGTAATTAATAAGCTCTCTTAGAATTTGAAGTTATTACAAATATCTAATTACATATATACCATCAATAGTTGTTTATATAAGAACCTTGTATTTAATAATACATTAAATAAGTATTGATGCAATGAAATGTATAATTTTTTTGTTTAATCACATTAACACTGTTTACTTTGTAAACACTAAATGCTTACTATGTCTACTATTTAATCTTCAACTGTCTTTGACCATATGGAGACATTGGAAACTAAAATTGACGTTCTTGTGAAATCAATTTCAGAAATTCGTGAGGAACTTCAAAATCATATGCAGGCAACAACGTTGCGTGTTGGTGAAATAAAAGATGAAATCAGCAGCATCAAGAGGCAATACCATGCGCATTTCAATGATATTCATACTGCCATGGATGAAATCAGCAACTTAAGTAAACAATTAAATGAACATTTCCAATCAGTGGATAAAGTAATAACAAAGAAATTACAATCAATATCAGATACGCTTAGAACAGCACCGAAATCGAAACCGAAAACTCATCCAAGCAATGTCGTCACAGTGCAACGATCAAAGGATCGTACAACGTTTCCCGCTACGCAATCATTTGATGTAGAAATAACGTCGCCCGCTTTGCAAATTCGCAGAACACGTCAGAACTGACAGGAAGCGGAAACGCACATACTAATGACTTCGTACATAAACCCAGACTTGAACAAAATAGAACGTTATTAATCGGAGACTCAACTCTGAAAGGTATAAGTAAGTGTGGCCTTCAGAGCAATGTGGACGTACGTACACTTCCCGGTAAGAAATCGAGGGACATTTACACTCGTCTTTTGACTGAAGATATATCAAAATACACAAAAATAGTAATTTATGTCGGAGGTAATGATGCAGCTTCCGAAACTTCACGCAGTGTGTATGAAACGCTTCGCTCAACGGTTGAGGCTCTGCGTCAACAGTGCACTGTATATGTATGCACTCTTTGTCCGCAAACGGACACGGACATCGGGCCGGTAAATGAAGAAATACAGAAATTGTGTATGGAAACGGGTGCTGTTCTCATTGACTGCTATCATTTTTTCATTTACGCTGATAAAACCACAATTCGTCCGTTTATTGACTGCTATCATTCGTTAATTTACGCTGATAAAACCACAATTCGTCCCCTTTACTTCAAAATCGGTATACACCAGTGTCCAAAAGGCTCGAGCAGACTGGTTTCGACAATCAACACGGTAACTCCAATTGTGAAGTCCAAACATACGTCCGCGAGAGAATTAACACAGTGAGTCGCCGCTACACGTTACTCTCGGCCACCATGGACAGGAGCGACATATGGAATTAGAGGCCGTTTCCAGAACAACGGTCGCCAGTTTGGTAATAGAAACTTTCAGCTACGTGGACGATGGTCACCGTGCAGACGTTACGGTTTAGCAAACCACTCGACAGAAGATTGCCGAAATCACAGATTATGGTATGAATACACTGACGGACATATCAACTCTGACTTATTTACTCATGAAAACCCATTTCTTAAACTTAAAAATATATGTACTGAATGCAACAAAATAATTTGTGAATATAATATTCAACCTGACACTATTTTTGTTTCTAAAAATACATGTACGTTGTGTTGTAATTGCAATTATGATTCATACCAGTATCTAAATGTTAGCAAAAACGTAGATTTATCGAAAATGCCTCCTCTCAAAACGAATAATAATTTCAAGGATAAATTGTTGATTCATAAAAAACGTTTTTACTTTTAGCAAACAAGGTATTCATGTAGCAAGTTTGAATATTCAACACATTCTTCCAAAATCAGATGAACTCAAACTTATAATGGGAGAGCCATGGTCAATTGATATATTTGGTTTGAGTGAACGTTTTTAACAGGTTCAATTAATGATACAGATCTATTAATTAACGACTTCGTTTTTGAACGCAAAGACAGGTCGAAAAGGCTGGTGGAGGACTCATTATATATCTCAAAAAGAACATAAGCTATGTACGTCGCTTTGATCTTGAATCCTCGGACATTGAGACTATTTGGCTACAGGGAGCTATCGAAAATTATAAATCACATCTTCTATGCTTAATCTACCGTGCCCCAAACAGTCCCCAGTCCTGGATAGATTCATTTGAGAAACAAATGGAATTTGCAGAATCATCTAATATGAATTGGTCAGCAATTGGCGATTTTAACATTGATTTTTCTTCACCTAATAAATTTAACAATACAAAATTGGCAAAAACTGTACTTGATTTCGGACTCACACAACTGGTTCAATATCCAACCAGAGTAACAAAAACGCCATCAAAAATAATTGATCATGTATAAACAACATCAATATCTTGCGTATCAGAAGTTAACGTTCCAGGAATGGGCCACAGTGACCACTATCCAATCACGTGTACAATCCTTTGTAAACTTAAAAGTAAGGTTATATCCGAACATGGACAAATAACTTATAGATAGTTTAAACATTTTGATGAAACACTGTTTCTACAAGATCTAGGTCAATATGATATGAATATCATAGAAACTACCAATGATCCGAATTTGGCACTAAGGACTTTATACAATATATTAAACACAGTATTATCCCAGCATGCGCCAATTAAAAGTAAGCGGGTTAAACGCATACATCAGCCTGGATGGTATTCTGCTGAAATAAAGTAGGCTAAATTAAAAAGGGATACATTTAAGGTTTGCAACAATTTTGATCAGTATAAAATATGGAGAAACAAATGCAATTCCATAATAAAAAAAAGAGCGTTTCTCAATAATGCTGTTAAAGAGAAGAAAGATATTAAACAATTGTGGCGATCTATCAATAGCATATCGATAGTGAAAATCAAAGATCAATTTTACCTAATACATTAAACATAAGCACTGTTAATGCTAGTGGGAGACAGCTTGTGGCTAATGAACTTAACAAACATTTTGTTAACATATCTCATATAATTAAGATAACAGTTTTCAAACCTGAAAATTTTGAATATTTACATTTTTTCTTAGATGAAAAATTGGGTAATCGAGAGTTCAAATTAGAATATATATCGCCTATGGAAGTTCTTACATTAATTGATAAACTTAACCATAATAAAAGTAGTGGCTTAGACAGAATAGGACCTAATATCCTTAAACTTTGCAAAGATTATATCGTACAACCTCTTACGACATTAATAAATACTTCAATTTCAACTGGAATCTTTCCAGACTTACTTAAATTAGCAAGTGTCTTACCTCTCCATAAAGGAGGAGATAAACATAATCCAACTAATTTTAGACCTATCTCTTTATTACCTACAATTTCTAAAATAATTGAAAGACATGTAGCCATTCAATTAAATAAATATTTAAAAGAAACCTGTATACTAAATAAACACCAATCGAGTTTTAGACAAAACCACTAATGCCAAACTGCTTTAATCAGACTCGTTGATTCATGGTTAAATTGTATGGACGATGGTTATATGATAGGAACTGTTTTTGTGGATTTCAAAAAAGCATTTGACTTAGTAGACCACACCATTCTTCTGCACAAGTTGAAACTATATCATTTTTCGGATTCGTCTTTTAAGTTTTTATAATCATATTAACAAAACCGTTTGCAACTAATTCGGGCAGTTCCGGTGTACCGCAAGGCTCCATTTTAGGACCTTTGTTATTTTTACTTTACGTGAATGATCTACCCTTAAAACTAACATCAAAATCTGACATGTATGCTGATGATGTAACAATCCACTGAAAAGGGAATAATATAACTATGATAAATTGCACACTTCAAGACGACTTACTAAGGTAAAAAAATTGGATATGATCAAAACTGCAAAGAAGGTTTTTAAGAGTAATATTGCGTCATGATTTAATTATAAATGATTATGATTTATCACAAACAATTAAATGGCTTTCTTTTGAAAACTGATGTAAATATTTCACAGGTATAATTATTTATAAATCTCTTCATAATTTAACGCCCACATATATTGACGACTTGATAAAACTGGTGAAAAACAAGCATTACAATTTAAGATCGATATCAAACAATGATTTGACGCATAAAACACATCACTCAAACCTTTAAAGAAAAGTCGTTTAGTTACTCTGGTATGGAAATATGGAACCACATACCGGTAAGTATTCGCCAATCTATTACTCTCACCACTTTCAAACATAGGCTTAAGAAATATTTCCTCTTTGAGGCGCAAAATGAGTCTCACGCGTAGTAACATTTTTCTGTTTTCCTCTTATTCAAAAATCAAATACTCCATAAGTGTCGTAATGATTACTGTAGATATAATTCCTGCAAACAAATATACATATTGCTTTTTCAAACTATGTATATAGCAAGGAGGTGCAGGCTATTCTTCATAACAGTTGTGTACTTTCATATCCTATTGTAAACAATACGGAATCCGGATAGGGCGAAGTTGAGTGTCGCGTGTCGACCTTCGAGGTCGACACACGACATTCAAGCGACATTCTCGACGCTCGATACGAAGCGCGACAATCATGCGACAATCAATATTTGAGTGTCGCATATCGCGCTGGGTTTTAGAAAAAATATCGCAGCAAATCTTGACTGTCGACTGAATTGTCGCGCGTCGAATCGAGCGTCGAGAGAATGTCGCTTGAATGTCGCTTGAATGTCGTGTGTCGACCTTCGAGCGCGACA